>NC_141032.1:6212500-6402500 GCF_052040795.2 Danio rerio
GTACTTGCAAATGTTTCGAAGAATGTTCAAATCGAGAGAAATAAGCAGTTTAAACAGTGTTGTGTGTTTATGCTAATGACATCACACTCCTTCAATTTATTCATTCATTTTCTTGTCGGCTTAGTCCCTTTATTAATCTGGGGTCGCCACAGCGGAATGAACCGCCAACTTATCCAGCACCTTTTTACGCAGCAGATGCCCTTCCAGCCACAACCCATCTCTGGGCAAGTTTCCTGTTTTATAGAAAAGTAAAAAAACAAAGGTGCTTTGATACGTTGTGTGTTTTATTAGACTTGACAGATGCCTAAAATGTATTTAGTCTGGTAAAAGAGCACTGCTTTTTTTTCACATCATCAGCGAAATATTTGATCAGAATAAAAGCTCTGTTTGCTCTCATCAGCATTTGCTTCAGCGTTTTCTTTCTCTCGTTTCACCACTAAAGTTTTCAGCCATACTCTTGCGTCATACAAGCATGATAATAAGTGTTAAATACTTTAGCTCATCCATCAACATGATTCAGCAGGAGTCCCTTAGAATGCAAGGTCACAACGTCATCAAAATACGCTTTTGTTTGTTTTGCGAATATGCGCACTCTAGTGGCGAAAATGACATGTGAAGTTTATTTATAAACTAATTTCGAGAGGATCATATGTTTATGATTGCTTGCAGCTGGTATCGCATTATCCAATTTAAGATTCACCAATCAGACGATTCCTTAGTTACTATAAATACCTTAAGTTTTATATAACAGCCATATTCGTTTTGAAGAATCCCCCCTTCCACCACTGCTCCTCCTCCTTTCCTAGCTGGGTGGCATGGTGGCTCAGTGGTTAGCACTGTTGCTTCACAGCAAGAATGTCACTTGTTCTAGTCCTTACCAAGCCAGCTAGGGCTTCTGTGCGGAGTTTACATGTTCTCCACGTGTTCACGTGGGTTTCTCCCAGGTTCCCCGGTTTCCTCCCACCATCCAAAAACATGCAGCTTAAGTTAATTGACTAATCCAAATCGGCACCATAGACATGCTTCTATCATTTAAGAGTAATCACTATCTGTTCATTAGCTACTACAGCAGGGGAGTTCTCGAAATCTACCTGAGTTCAAACTCCCCTCTCGCCTTGCAAACGGGAGGGAGCCCCAGGCTCGAGGATCTTATGAGCTCAGGGGTCTCTCCCGGGACAGCATCACAAACACGCTTTATATTCAATAATCAGCTAAGTGTGAACTCTTGAATGTGCTCTTTATTTCCAGATTCCTAAAATTGGTAACAATTTTTTTTGTGGACAAATATTACAGAATTTCCACCACAATCTTACAAGAAATCTATTTTACATATTGGCTATGAGCTACTGTGAGTTCACGTTGATATTTCACTAGATTTGGAAGTGTTTATGAAACCGTTAAATTAAAATAATTTTTTTTTAGATGTTAGTATCAGTAGGTCAGTTTTAAGGATATCTATAAGCGTGCTACAAAACAGCAACAAAATTTGTGTTATTGATATAAACATGGCGGTTCATACTGCTGTGGCAACCCCTTATGAATAAAGGGGCTCATTCTGAAAAAGTAGACCCGTAGACGTTTCTGGAGGCCGCAAAATACATCCCAGGAGGTGCATATTTGTGCAGTTTTTGTTTTCACGAATCCGCGAGAGGCTGCTGTGTGCACTTTTTAGCATCTCAAATGTCTCTTGCGAATGCCGTTCGTACCCACGCTGTTCTCGCGTAAACCCACCAGAGGCCGCTGTTGAGTGACCGTCTGTCTGACTGACTAAATGATTGACTGGGCGACCGATTTTACCGATTGACCCGCCTGGCTGCTTACTTCCCTAAACCCAACCAATGATTTACAAAAGCCGTCCAGAAAAAGAAAAGCCCTCGTTTGATTTTTACCACGTTTTCGGATTTCACCACATTCTCACCCTGTTATAAATGTGTTCACTTTATTTTGTGGATTCTGTTTTTGTCTTACCTGATTTCTGGAACCGCTCTTTCCCGGACTCGAACCCGGTCGCCGTCGTCATTGTGGTCAGCTCGTCTCTGCATCTCAACTCCACTGACGTACTATACACGACGAGCTAACTGGACAAACTGGTTGCGGCTGGAAAGCCCTCCCCACGGAGGTAAGCAGTTAGCCAGTAAGCACAAAAACGAATGGCGTCATACCGCCCCGTAGCGTTCGCTTAAAAAAAAGAAATGCAGCCATACGTACCTCCGGCTACATAAATCACGGTCTTCAGAAATGTTCACGTGAATACGTTTTCAGAATGAGCTTGGGTTGGACTAAGTCAAAGGAAAATGAATGAATGATTGATATAATCATCTAAAGCTTGCAGTTTTGTCACTTCCGCCTAAATGGATCAATGTTTTGTTCATGTTATCTCATACACTAAAAAAAATGGCGTTTGATAAAACTAATTTATTAAAATGAGCTGAAACAACACTAATCTTGAATTTTTTTTGAAGACAACTTAATTGCCTTGTTCAATCCACTTACATTTGTAAAAACGAATAAGATAACTTAATTTCTTCATGTTGCCCCAACTCAAATCGATTGTGTGCAACCCAGCATTTTTACAGTGTACATCAGTTTCTCATCAAATCTTGACCAGTCAACTGCTCTCTAGTATCTGACATGCCCAGCCACCTTAAAGACGCTTCTTATTTGCTTTTCATTTAATGCTTTTCAATTTCACTTGAATTGAGTTTGGTGTGAACCCAGAACTGCAGTATAATACACTGCATGAGTTTAGCACAGAATAATACCTGTTTATCTGCATTATAGTGGATGGGGGCAGGATCGAAGTGGCAAAGGATTTTGAATTGTTGTGCAAAGCAGGTATTTTCATCCAATCAGCCCACACACATTTAATCAGCGATAAGGCAAAAACCCAAACAACCTGCACGGCCCAAGATGACAGATTACGCTGCAGTTATGCTCACTTTAGCCTCACTAGAATGAAGCACAGATATCCCATCGAGATTGATGAGTGATCTTTACGCCCACATGGCCGATCTCATGATATCAGATCACACACACGCCTGTCAGAGCATGCCAAAAAGAAAAAGATGCCATCATATGCTAAGAAAATATTCCTATGTTAAAATTTAGCAAAATTCACATGATTAAAAAACAAAACATTTTTAAAATATATAAACATACACACATATACAGCTGTCTGGGCACTTTCTAAAGAGATAATGATTTTTATAATGCACAGACTATAAATTCTATACCCCTACCCCAACCATAACCCTAAACCCGACACACGCAATGAAACAATCTGCATTTTTACAGTTTCAAAATACTTAATTACTAATTATAAATACATATTGCATTACAATTCTGTGTAATTTATGAGCCGTTTTCCACATGGGGACCAAAAAATGCCCCATTAGGTCAACATTTACTGGTATTGCTATACTTCTGGCAACATTTGGTCCCCACAACGTAAGGAATAGAAGGTACACACACTCGCACACACATATACAAAATAATAATAATACCTATGATTTAAAATAAAAATCAAATAATTTTGCAATATTTTATGTGCTTGAATTTTTAGTTTTTATATTTTGCATTTAATTATTATATTTAATATATATTTATATTATATACTATATAATAGATATATTTAATAATGATATAAGTATAGTATTGTACAAAGTAGACAATTTTTTAACAAAAAAAAATCAACAACAAATATTTTTATGTTTCTTTCACTTATTTTAATAAAATTATACAAACTTTACCTTCATATTTTTTAGTCAGTTTGATGTAAGTTGATATGACTAGAAAATTGCATTTTATTCAACTAAACAATTTAAGGAAGCAAGATTTGTTTGTACCGTGAATGGATATATCAGCCTACAATTTGATATTTCTGTTATTTTAGGATTTAGCCTACAGTACATAAACATCTCTGATGGAAAAACAAAAGTACTGGCACAGCAAAAGCCAGACAAAACCAAAACAGCCAACAACACTCCAGGGCTCCTTTCATACTCCTGACTGATGTTAAATTTTTCTATAAATAGATGCTTCAATGGATTAGATTATTGGTGATTGGATTATTCAGTGAAGTTCCCCGCTGACCAGATTATCATTTCAGTTCAAATACCGTAAACAGGGTAATACGACCACTCTCACATGGCATATTGAATCTGACAATACAAGCCGGGAACAAAGTCCTTAATCTATTTAGCAGTTTGCAAATGGAATAATTACTACTCTGTGCAAGAGAGACGCAACCCGATTATGAAGCATCAGTCAACATTACTGCCGTTCAACTGTTCACAAATTCAGTAAGAAAGCATAAGGAAGCATAACTTACAAATTTTAGATCATTTTTCAATCTCTTAAAGGAACAGTACACCCAACACAACTGAAAATTCTGTCAAAGTTTACTCACCCTTCGATTTGAGTTTCTTTCTTCTGTTAAACACAAAAAAAAAGATGTTTTGAAAAATGCCTTTAGCTGGTATCAATTAACGTATCTTTTTGCTACTATGAAAGTCGATGACTACAGAACAGCAACCAACAATCTTCAAAATATATTCATTTGGGTTCAACAGAAAAGAGAAACTTACAAAGGTTTAAAACCACAGGAAGGAGAATAAATAATGAGGTAATTTTAATTTTTGGGCAAACTTGATGTTCAAAAACTTTCACACAAGCCACATTACATTTGATAGAAGCAAATGATATTAAAATAAACAGGTAAAATATATATTTTCAAGCTCTTGTTCTCTCCAGACTGGACTATTGCAACTCTCTACTAGCCGGGCTCACAGCTAACTCTATCAAACCCCTTCAGCTGCTTCAGAACACAGCAGCACGAGTGGTCTTTAATGAACCTAAAAGAGCACATGTCACTCCGCTACTCATCCGTTTGCACTGGCTGCCAGTTGCTGCTTGCATCAAATTCAAAGCTCTGATGTTTGTTTACAAAGCGACTTCTGGCCTTGCTCCTTCTTATCTGCTCTCACTTCTGCAGATTTATGTGCCCTCCAGAAACTTGCGTTCTGGGAATGAACGTTGCCTCGTTGTTCCATCCCAAAGAGAGAAGAAATCCCTTTTTCCGACCTCTCGCATTCAATCTACCCAGTTGGTGGAATGAACTCCCTAACTGCATCAGAACGGCAGAGTCACTCGCTGTTTTCAAGAAAAAGACAACTATTTAGTCTCCACTTTCCTTTCTAATCTGCAAATTGCCTCTCTGGCTCCACTGCTAACTGTATTACAACAACATATAAATAAATAAATAAAAAATGACTAATGCGCTTTGCTTCTTACACTTTACATACCTGAAGCTTGCCTACAGCACTCGTTCATTGTTGCTCTTATAATTGTGTAAATTGCTTCCTTGTCCTCATTTGTAAGTCGCTTTGGATAAAAGCGTCTGCTAAATGACTAAATGTAAATGTATTGCAATAATGATACTTGTTATGATATAACATTTCCCTAGAAAAATGCTATTTTTATTAGCTACATTTTTAAATAAAGTATTTATTTAATGATGTTAAAATAAGCTGGATGAAAGATTTTTTTCAGATCTCATTTATTCTCATCTAGATAGACAGATCGTAAGGCCCCAGATAATAAGGCCCCATCTCATTGGTCAAATTCAGATAAAAACCAACCGATAAAAATAGTATACTGCATAAAATATTATCGCAGATGAACAATAATTTTGCCATTTATTGTGCAGCCCTACTGTCCACTATTCATACAGTGAATAAATGGCAAAATAATTGTTTATCTGCGATTGTTTTGGTTATTTTGGTATGAATACATTAATATAAATTTGACTTGCTTTTTGCTCTCCTCTAACTTAAATAAATGAATTAACGCTTCTTGCAATCACAAAAATATGTATATTTTTTAGTTTGACTGAAAGCCATAAGGTCAAACTGATGCTCCTATACAGTATGCTCCTAAATGCTCCAAACACCTTTCATCACTTAAGAGGTGCTGTTTACTCTATAAACGAGTGTGTGTGTCTTTCAGTTGTGTGTCTGTAAAGGCACATCTGTCTCTGGCATCTCCAGAAGGCAAACATCCTGCGAGAGAGCCAGCAGTCATCATTAGCACAGGAGACACAGATAGGGGAAAAAAAAAAGTCTGTCATCAAATGTATAATTATAAGCCAACATACAGAGAAGACAATGAACACAACTCTTATAGATAATACAACATGCTAATAATCACAGATAGACCATCACAGCAAATGCATCTAAAATATGAGTAAAAATATGAAACAGCATGAGCAGTTCACATATCATTTACACATTACTGCATCTACATGTTTCATTTTTTAATTTTTAACTAAAAATAGACGTGTGCAATGTACTCAGGAGATGTGTGCTAAACAAATCCCCTCTTAAATCCTTATGTTAAAAAATGTAAAGCATTTTTTTTTATTTATGAAATTTACAATCAAAAAAACTGAGGACAGAAAAATTTGATTATTAAGACGAGCAAAGTCTACTAAAGGAGGTCGAGCCTGCTCATTTATGGCTTCTAAACTCTGGAATGGTCTTCCTGATAATGTCTGAGGGTCAGACACACTCCCTCAGTTCACAACTAGATTAAAGACTAATCTTTTTAGTAAAGCATACTAGGGTTGGGTGATGTCGACCAATTTGGTATCGTAAGATGTCTAATATGAAACATCGTGATGGATGATGGCATCATCATCGTAGGCGGCGGTAAATTAACTATGAATTTAACAGAAAAAGCTTAAATATGCTCCAGGTTTTAAGCCAACAGTCTGAAATCTGTGACCTGAGCAGAATGACCTGAGCAAAACATTTCTTGGTGACCTAAACATCCTCAGCTACACTTCTCTAATCAGAAGCTCATGCTGAGAGCCCAGATAAGCACATCCCCTGTAGGAGACTTAAACAGCTGCTGACTCACAGCGTGTTTGGCTAATTTATCTTGGATGCATCAATGCTCTGTTATTGGTAGAAGTGGAAGTGCTCAGATGAATTTGCTGAATAAGTCAGTTGAAGATTGCTGCTCTCTGATAATGAGCGATCAGTGCAACTAAGTGCAGATAATGCAGATATACTGGCAGTGTGAAAAAAGATGATACAGTAACTGGGTTTCTGTTTTCCTGTGTTAATAAACATTTTGAAGTATTTTTTTTTTATTTGAAAAAAAAAACCTGGCCCCTACTCAATATTAAGTACGTCAAGATACTAAAGTAAACGTCCCAGCAACTTTAATAATGCGAATAATGGGAGATGAAAACCCCCTGCTGAAAAACACAGCTTAAACCAGCCTGGTTTTACAGGGGTTTTGGTCATTCCATACTGGTTTCCAGCCATTTTCAGCCTGGTCTGAGCTGGTCAAGCTGAGAGATGAACAGATAAAAACAATTGAGCAGCCAAGCCGGGCTAGGAGCCCAGCTAAAATCCGCTTGACCAGCCTGGTATAAGCTCCCTGCTGAAAAATCCAGCCTAAACCAGCCTAGGCTGGTTGGCTGGTTTTAGCTGGTCAACCAGGCTGGTTTTAGAGGGGTTTTGGCCACTTCCAGGCTGGTTTCCAGCCATTTCCAGCCTGGTCTTAGCTGGTCAGGCTGGGGCCAGCTAAAACCAGCTTGACCAGCCTAGCCAAGCTGGGAGTCCAGCCAAAACCAGCTATATCCAGCTTAAACCAGGCTGGTCAAGCTGGTTTTAGCTGGATTTGGCTGGTCATTTTCCAGCCTGACCAGCTAAGACCAGGCTTGAAATAGCTGGAAACCAGCCTGAAAATGGCAAAAAACCCTCTAAAACCAGCCTGGTCGACCAGCTAAAACCAGCCAACCAGCCTAGGCTGGTTTAAGCTGGATTTTTCAGCAGGGCTGGACATAGCTAGATTTGGCTGGGCTCCCAGCCTGGTCAAGCTGGTTTTAGCTAGTCATCTCCCAGCCTGACCAGGCTGGAAATAGCCAAACTCCCTCTAAAACCAGCTAAAACCAGCCAACCAGTCTAGGTTGGTTAAAGCTGTCAGTTTCAGCAGGGCCATTTGCTGAGTAAACTCTGAAATAGCGAATATTACACCCACATGACTCCATTATGATTGCCTTGTTTACTGTTGGTTACTAGGTTACCAATACTACAGTCAGCCACTCTAATAACTTAATAGAAACACACCTAATTCGCATTTGCCATTTTTTTTTTAACTTAGAAAAGATTTACTTCACATCAAGCCCAGCTAGTGTTTGAGAAAACTTAGTGTGAAACCATAAAAGGAGTCTTATAGTTTCCGCTTGACCTAACTGAGGCCACTGACCTTTGACATGCTAGGAGGATCAACATACAACTGGATTTGCACTCTGAAACAGAAAATAACTGATGTTTATAAGAGCAATCATAATTCAGTGCCAATGACTGAGAGCACAATCGGCAATCATAGTTTGGTAAACTAAAAATTGTTTCATCTCAGATTTGCCATCGACTTTTATTATTTGTATCACCAAGGACCATGTAGACTACTAGCTGTATAAAACATATCAGAATGTTTGAAGAACATCAATACAGTGCAATGCGCATGGCTGCTAACATCAGCCTTAAATAATTTAATCACATTGAAATGTGGGCTAAAATAGCCAGAGAACTGTGTTTGCGCACAGTGGGACATCTAATTTGTTTTCTCCTGTACGTGCTGAAAGGTGAACTCTTTGAATCATGTGTTCTGGGAGCACTGAGTAATGATGAGCGAGGAAGCAGGCTTCTCCAGCTCCCTGGGTGACCGTTTTCACTTATCCGTGAGACACCTTCACTCCTTTTAGTCTGATATAATCTGCTCAGGATGAGAAATGAAAGCAGTCCCCTGATGAGAACACTGAGGACTTCATGAGCTTCTCAACGGGGGCTTTTCGTGGCCAGATTTCTTACAGCTCGACCTGAGATGATCTATAAAACAGACTTCAGCTTGAACATGAGACACTGTTAGAACAATTACTAGTACACAAAATTCAGCAACGTCCTTTTAACTGCAACAAATGCTAAATGGAGAAGCAGTACTCAATTTAATAATTTGTGATAATTATATAACAATTATCACAAATTTGTTTGTCTGGCAAACAATAAAAGCAATTTTATTTTGCAATTAAACATTCTTATCATTATATTGCATTAATTTTTTAGATGTTAGTAGCAGTACCGTTTTTAGGATAGCTATGAGCTAGTGTGCTCCAAAACAGTGACAAAATTCGTGTTTAGAAGATATAAAACGGATATAAACATGTAAAGCTTGTAGTCTGTCACTCAGACTAAATGGATCAATGGTTTTATTCACGTCACGTTCCTAATCAAATCATAACCAATCAAATGCTCTCTAGAATCTGACATGCCCCGCCCCCTTCAAGACGTTGCTTATTTGATGCACTTGAGCTCAGGCACTCTCACTCTCATAGCTACATTATGCCTCACCCTCTCTTTGTGTTTCGGTTGAGATTACCTTAAACATTGAATAGAAATGTGTATTTCAAAGCACTCCACGGAACCTTAAGGTAAACATAGCTGGTTTTTCATAAATTTAATAAATATTTGTTATTTAATTAATTAAATATTTAATAAATAAAATATATTAAAGGAACCACAACTGCAAAAACTAAAGCTAAATATATTTGTATGCTTTAAATAATAATACTTAGACAAAGTGTATATTAAATTATTAGGAGAGTTAACATTACCAATGCTATATAAACTAAATAACTGATCAAATATCTGTTTTACATAACTAAATATATATTTGTAGATTTTAAGTAAACATAGCTAGACATTAAGTTCCTTAAGTAACATCCTTAAGTTAACAGCTAGTTTTTCATTCATTTTTCTTCAATGTAGTTCCTTATTTATCAGGGGTCGCCACAGTGGAATGAACTGCTAACTATTCCAGCATAGGTTTTACGCAGCGGATTCCATTCCAGAAGTAACCCAGTATTGGGAAACACCCTTTCACATTCATTCTAAAACACACTCATACACGACAGACAATTTTGTTTCTCCAATTCACCTGTACTGACCTTTGCTTTGTTTTTACAGTAGTTTATGTTGTTTTGCTGCCTGTCTTGACTATTCGCCTGTACTCTGACTACACTTTTGGATTGTCTGCATGCTCTGGTTTGCTCCTGTTTTGACCATTGCCTGCCTCACTATTCTGTTTAATAAAGCTGCACGTGGATCCTCACCTCCATTGTCCAAGACTCATTACAGCTAAACTAAATAACTCTAATTTATATAACTTATTATATTTTTAGATTTTAAATTAAATATATACACATAAAAATAACAACAAAATCACTAAATTGTGAACTAAAATAAAAGACCAGTCAAAGCTGAAAAAAAACCCCACTACATTTTAATAATACTACTAAAATACCATTTTAGTGTTCTGATTTTTGATCTGTTTTTAATTTTAAGGGCATTGATATAGCACATTTTTTCAGTCATTCTTTTGACTTCTAAAAAAAATCAGTAATTAAATATAATATATACTTCTAAATCAGTATTTAAATATAAGGATAGTTGGTACAAACTACTTTGTTTACTTGCCTTCTTACATCTAAATGATAAATACCTTTATCACTGCATTCAAATCATATTAAAGTAAACTCAGGCTCATCAGTCAACAAGTCGGCACAGAATTCTAAAGGCTATCATCAGGGTACACACCTGGGTCTTTGAAAAAACCCACTCCTGAGCCAAACAGCGGAACGGCAGCATGAAAAACGAGAATGCTGGAGGGTTGCCAAATCTCACAAATTCATGCCATGAACTGAAACAGTGAACAGCTCATTCAGTTTATTCCTTCATAAACAAAGCCTGCCATACACATTTTTTTCCAGTTTAAATATAGTGGCATGGCATTAATCTTAGAAATGTGAAAGTCCAAGCAAATATTTGCTATAGAGCTCATTATCTTTTTTCGAACTCATTGTAAATAAACAATCAGAATGAGAGAGGAATGCCAGGGAGGATTGCGGGAGTTGAGAGGGGGAATCCATAAAAAGACTGTTTGAATTATTTATGTAGCAAGAGTGATTATAATTGGGAGTTGAAAAGTTACCAAAGAGTTTAAATCTTCACTCCAAAAATGATAACAATCAAGACGAACTATAACAATAACAAGGTTTTTTTTCTATAAATAGTTTTAGTTTCAGCTAAAAATCTTCCATGGAACCTGCATCTTAAACGTCCAACGGGTGAGTAAATTAACAGCCTATCTGCTTGTTAAAGGTCTTTGCACACTGAAGTCCAAAATTTTCATGTTTTTTTTTAGTATTCATATGCTAAACATTTGTCACATAAACAAACCTTGCACACTGAGTCTGACGCATATTATTTAATTCATTTCGAAAAAACGAAAAACATTTTTGAGTCAGTACAAGCAGTAATGTTTTGCTCACCTCTCTCCTTCCCGAAGTAGAAAAAGAAAGGTAGGATACATATTGTTCATCAGGGGTGGACTGGCCATCAGGCAATTCTGGCAAATGCCAGAAGGGCCGGACCAATTTTTAAATGTGGGCCGGTCAGTTTAAAAAAAAAAAAAAAAGTATTGTTTTTAAGGGCAGACAGCTTTTATCTCTTGTTAGATGTGATATTATGATGATGATAATAAAAATAATAATAATAAATGTTAAGCATTTCGCCCAATCGGCAACTGCCGCCTGGTTTCAAGATGGGCCGACCCAATCCAAGGTTACCCGGACATAATCATAATCTGGCAAGAATGTCATATTATTTCACCATCTGTTCACCAAAATAAATAGTGAATGTGCATGTCCGTGGGTGGGGCGGTGTCGTGTGGTAATGTGGGCTGGTGTGGCAACCGTGCCAGGGCTGAATTTTTGTCCCAGTTCGCCCCTGTTGTTCATCCAATACCATCCAATACTTGATCCTTACCAAAGAGCTGAACTGGATTATCCCCAAATGCGAAGTTTATTTTAGGAAATCAGTGGAATTTTGATACATTGCTTATGATACTTTTCGTATACATATTTACGTATGCAAGCAAATCCTGAACACAGACAGGCAATGCCATAGACATTATAATAGATAGGAGCAATGGCCTGAAGCAGACCATTAAGTGATTATTGTATGGGCAGTACATCAAATGTGAGAAGAGAGGTGTGCCAGTCACAGAATCCATAATATATGGGTTCTTAACTGTCCGCACACTCTGTCTTCATTTAAGTTGTCTGTGGTTCAGACATCCCAAGTTGGGAAAAGTAATTTCCAGGGGAGACAGAGTTGATTTGCGGGAGGTCGCGGGAGAGTGGGTACCTGAAGAGTGGTGGGGGCGTGTGCGCACGACGTACTTGAACACCGGTGGGGATATGTGCGTACAATGTACCTGAAGAGCGGTGGGGGTGAGTTGCGTGCGACGTACCTGAAGAGCTTGGAGGGATGCGATGGAGAGGTGTGTGCATGTATTCAGGGACCGGGCGGGAGATGCGCGATTTCCGGGAGATTATCATTCGTTTGCGGGCATCCGGGAGTTTCTATGCATTTGCGGGAGACTCCCGGAACATCTGGGAGACTTGGGATGTCTGGTGGTTCAAGTGACCGCATATTGTATTTTGCCTTTCGCTAATACAGAGGCCCTGAACTGTCAAAACTGTCTCTAATTGCTTTTTCGGATGCGAAAAACTGAAAAAAATCTAATGGTCAAAAAATTCGGTTTTGGTATTATTATTCATTTACTCGTTTGTTGGAAATTAGAACTGAATTTAGAAATAGTTTGGAAACAAATCTGTACGCTTAACAAACAAAATTAAATATGTAGGTTAATGGATATCTTCAGTTGAGTGAGTACAACACTGGTTCCTCATCCAAGAAAGTAAAGGAGTAAAGAGTAAAAGTAAAGTAAAGAGAAAGTAAAGAGGCCGAATGGAGAAGGCTCATTCTTTATCCTCAAGCTGCAGATGGTCTGTTTAACTGTTTTCTCGCTAGTGAAGCGTTCAGTTTTCCCACTTACAAAATCCTCCATGTAAGAAGCAAATGCGCCATGGCGATGCAACTGACTCTTACATGGAATGGCAGATGAGACTGATTGGTTTAATGCACGTTATACTCAAAACATACTAATAAACACATTAAGAGAATAAGCACAATCCTGTTAGACAATGCGCCATGGCGCAAACCTTATTTTTACATCCTTAAAATAGCAAAAGTGTATTCGGAAACACCCTTAATGCTTTTGTGTCATGTGCTTTAGTCTTTGTGCCTAGGTCGTTAAAATAGAGCCCACTGTATAAAAATTTTAAAGCACAAATAAATAAACAGATAAAACAGATATAAATTCACAATAAAAAAAAAAACTATGTTTGTATTGCTCCTATATGTTTGTTATTTGTGACTTCTTTTAATTGTCTGCGGCTTTTTTTATGTTGTTCAGAAGTGTTTAAGGTTAGGTGTGGGGTAGGTGCTCCAAAATATTTCTGAAAGTATGCATTTTTCTAAAATGATTTGTATTTTGCAAACTGTTTAATGAAACGCATAATGCAAAACAACCCAAAACAGTAGAGAGTGAAAATGTGTCAGAGTATCATATAAACCAAATAAAAAACATTGCCTTGAGCCATAATTTGCAGACACTTAAGGTTTGGCTCAGCAACATGTTTTCCTTCATCTAATTAAATGTGTGACTCAGAGAAATCAAAGCTATTGATCTACTCAAAAGAAACAAAAGCACAGCAGAATTAATAAACTCTCTGTCTGAGGCACGAAATGACTATGCATATATCTGTCTGTGCGCTGTAATCCTCCTACGCTCGCTCCTGTCCCAACCTGCAGCCTAGCAGGTCCACTTGAGCAGGGCAGGATGAGAAATTTTTGGCATTCCAGAGGGTCAGAGGACTGGAAGAACCAATCAAAGAGCCCAACTCAACACCACGAGCTCCTGCGCATAAGAACAGGGGCACTTCAAGCTGAATGAGCGCTTTAAAGACCTTTTAAGAGGGTGTATATTTGTTTTGTGCTCTTGAAGACTGCCATTGCTGAAAGGGAGCGAGTAGGGCTATGAATGAACACCTCACTCCAAACTAAAAACAAAGCTTCCAAAAGGGAATTTTACAGTAATGCTAACGAAGACCCTTTTTTTGGTTTCCTAAAAACTTTTGGATCTTTGTGTGAGGAATATAACACTTTAAATTATGCTTTTTCAATACAGATATTTTTGAGCAATTAAAAGGTTCAACACACTTAAAGGTCCCATGAAGTTAGGGCTGAACAATATATCGTTTGAGCATCAATATCACAATGTGTGTATCCGCAATACTCAAATTTAAAAGATTAAAAGATAAAGATATTATTAAATATTATTATTTTTAATTACTTTTTCAATGATGACCATGTTATTTTACATTTGATTGTTTATTTTCTGTACTTGAATACTGTTAGACTCTCCAGAAAACCATAAAGAACTGTTTATTTAACTTTATATATATATATATATATATATATATATATATATATATATATATATATATATATATATATATATATATATATATATGTATGTATATATGCTTACGCTTAAAATTAGTTATAACTTATGCCAACACTACACACTGCATAGAAAAAGACTGGATCATCCCAGTTGATCTAAATCAGGGGTGCACAAACTTTTTCTTATGAAGGGCCAAAAACCAAACTTGGTTGAGGGTGATGGGCTGAAGCTAAACATACCAAGCTGTATTACATTAAGGTTGCCTTGGTGACTTCCTAATTTAACAATATTAAAAATATATAGGAAAAAATACTTTTCATCTTTTTTTTTTTTTTTTTTACATTTTATAATGTGCTTCTTACAATAAAACCATAAACAATCTTATTTATAACACAATGGAGTTCAATGTTTTTTTTTTATTTACAAAAAGAATACATTTTCACTCAATAGTGAAATATGTGTCCAAAAAACGTTTCACACAAATATATCTGTCAACATCTAAAAAAAAAAAATGTGTTTTAGCGCTTCATTTACATTTAACTGAAACATTTAATTTCAGTTTAGCTTTCTTTGTAGCTTAGAAATTAAACAAACAAACAAACAAACAAACAAACTAACTAACTAACTAACTAAAGGTTATGTTTAATGATCATTATGAAATGATGATCTCTGTTTGATGGATTTGCCCCAACTTTCCCCATCATTTGTCTTTCTTCTTTGATTGGCTGGCAAGCCAAACCAAAGGTTACCATGGGCCAATTTTGGTGAAATGATATTCATATCACAAAACAGTTGAAGTCAGAATTATTAGACCCCCATTAAAAATTTCCTTTTTTTAATATTTCCCAAATTATGTTTAACAGAGCAACGAAATATTCACAGTATATCTGACAATATTTTTTCTTCAGAAAAAAGACTTATTTGTTTTATTTCAGCTAGAATAAAAGCAGTTTCTAATTTAAAAAAAAAATAAATTATTATAGTCTATAGAACAAACCATCGTTATACAATAACTTGCCTAATAACCCTAACCTGCCTAGTTCACCTAATTAACCTAGGTAAGCCTTTAAATGTCACTTTAAGCTGTAAAGAAGTGTCTTGAAAAATATCTAGTCAAATATTATTTACTGTCATCATGGCAAAGATAAAATAAATCAGTTATTAGAGATGAGTTATTAAAACTATTATGTTTAGAAATGTGTTGAAGAAATCTGCTCTTTGTAAACAGAAATTGGGGAAAAATATACAGAGGGGCTAATAATTCTGACTTCAACTGTATATAGTTATTGTACAACATGAAAAAATAATTATTTGAGATGTCATTTTGTCATATCGCCCAGCCCTACAATAAAGTAATCTTATATTTAAGAGTATATATGGTTATGTTCATTTCTTTGTGGAGCCTGCAGATGCCAGCAAAACAGACTTGAAGTAACCTGAAACTGAATCTGGTTACTTAAATCATTTTAAAACTTCAGATTTTTAGATGCCTTCCCTAACACTTGTCAGAAAACACTTTTCATGATCCAATTTCATTATTAATAGATGAATCACATACATCAGATTATGAGCTTGAAATAGATTTTGAAGTTCTTGTTTAGGTGGCACGGTGGCTCAGTGCTTAGCACTGTCGCCCCACAGCAAGAAGGTAGCTGGTTCAAGTCCCAGCTGGGCTAGTTGGCATTTCTGCGTGGAGTTTGCATGTTCTCCCCATGTTCGCATGGGTTTCCTCTGGGTGCTCTGTTTTCACCTACAATCCAAAGATATGTGCTATAGGGGAATTGAATAAACTAAATAAAACACATGCTGGAATAGTTGGTGGTTGATTCCGGGGTGGTGACCCCTGATAAATAAGGGACTGAGCCGAAGGAAAATGAATGAATGAATGAATGAATGAATGAATGAATGTTCTTGGTTGGTCCCATTTCCTTAAGGATGATGACAACAATGATATGTAAATAAATATATATTTTTTTTCACTTTAATTTGGGCTAGTTTTAATAGTTCTCAAGATGTCTGTATATATTTAATTATTTGTATTAATTTAATACTTCAGATTAAACAAAGTAGCTCAAATAAAAAGTGTTAATTTAAATTTTAAGGGACAGTGAAATATTGTATGGATTTAGTTTTAATTAATGATAATAACTCTGAGTGGGGATGTTACGTCCTGAAAAGCTCTAAAAGGCACATCCTTCACCTCTTTTATCCCTTATTCCACCTTATATGTTTCCATTTTACACTAAAAGCACTATAGGAGTGTTAATGTGTGTTGCAAATGGGTGACCGTCTCCACTTCTGCATTATTTAAAACTTCACACTACTCAAACTCAGCTAAAACCAGATCCTGTCTGTGGTGAGACTGTGCAGACGGCAGACATAAGGTTTTTGGTTATAAAACATAGAAAAGCAGAAGAAAGAAATACAGCAGTATTTGTCTCTTTTCACTTATAAAGCTTGAGTCTTTGGCAGCGCATTCCTCCTGCCAGCATCTGTAGGGAAAAAAGAGGAGTCTGGAAAGTGTCCTGCTCAGGCAAACATGACCTACAGTAAAGGGGAGATTCGATAAGATCTCTTTCATAAGATGCACCATTGCCCTCATGCAAGCAAACTTCACTTCAGTCAGAAAAACAATTCAATAAAGTACAAGTCTGATAAGTGAATCTTAAAGAAAACGGAGGAGCTATGATGTAAAAAAGGATCCTCTAAATATCAAATATTTTGTGTCTTTTTAAATTATTGTCTCGTTTTAATTAGCAGTTATTTTATATAACAGTTATAATTATTGCTTATTTTAAAATGTATTTATTTTTAAATAATTTACATCTTATTCTCATATTTTCTTAGTCTCATTTAATTTAACCATTTGTTTTAAAAGATGTAATAATTTATTAAATTATAAAATTTCCTTACAGATTATTCATTAATTCATTCATTTTCTTGTCGGCTTAGTCCCTTTATTAATCCGGGGTCGCCACAGCGGAATGAACCGCCAACTAATCCACCATATGTTTTACGCAGCTCATGCCCTTCCAGCCGCAACCCAACACTGGGAAACACCCATACATTCTCATACACACACATATACTATGAAAAATTTAGCCTACCCACCTCACCCTCACAGCATATGTTTGGACTGAGGATGAAACCAGAGCACTCGGAGGAAACCCACGCGACCACAGGGAGAACATGCAAACTCCAAACAGAAATATCAACTGACCCAGCCGGAGCTCGAGCCAGTGACCTTCTTGCTGTGAGGTGACCGTGCTACCCACTGCACCACTGTGAAGCCCTTTATTATATTATATTATATTATATTATATTATATTATATTATATTATATTATATTATATTATATTATATTATATTATGCTACCCACTGCACCACCGCGTCACACATCCTTACAGATTAAAGCAATTTTTATAAAACAGATAGTTTTAAATAAAAACAAATCTAATATTATTTTAATTCAAATAAAACATTATTTATCAATACTTATTAATTTCCTTATAAATAATGAAAAGTATATTGCTCTCAATTTAATAAAAAAAAATCCTTGAAAAACATTAGAAAAAATGAATAATGAAAATAAATGTTTATTTTATAATTGGCTCACACTTTACGATAAGGTTTCGTTAGTTTAAATTTCATTATTTATTTTTCAATCATTTATATCTCATTCACATATTTTTTGTAAAGAATAGTTTTTTTTTTTTTTGTAAAAATAATAGTTTAATGTAATCATTTATTTAATCATAACATTATTTTCATTACAGATTATGTAAGCAATAATTATAAAACAAGCGTTTTAAATTAAAAGAAATCTAGTAATTAAGTTAATTTAACTAACTTTATTTTATTTATAATTTCCTTATAAATAATGTGGGCGGCCCGGTGGCCACTGTTACCACTGTTGCCTCACAGCAAGAAGGTTGCTGATTCGAGCCTCGGCTTGGTCAGTTGGCATTTCTGTGTGGAGTTTGCATGTTCTCCCTGTATTGGCGAGGGTTTCCTCTGGCTGCTCCGGTTTCCCCCACAGTCCAAAGCCCACAGTCCAAATACATGCGCTATAGATGAATTGGGTAAGCTAAATTGTCAGTATTGTACAGTATGTGTGTACATGAGAGTGTATGGATGTTTTCCAGTGATTGTAAAACATATGCTGGATAAGTTGGCGGTTCATTCTGCTGAGGCGACCCCTGATTGAGAAAAGGGACTAAGCCGAAAAGAAAATGAATGAATGTAAGAAACTTTTTCATACGCTATTAAAATGCTTTAAAATTTCTCAAAATGCTCACATAGTCACACAGCCTTAAAAACACAAGCAGATAATAAACTTTCACTCTATTATGCTTAAATTCTGCAGGGACTCCACAAATCATAAGTGTTTTTACTTGTGGTTCCTGGTCATCTATAATCCCAACTCAACACTGCATGATTACCTTGGATAAAAACATCAGTTTTACAGTATTGTGATCACTGCTCTAAAATATATTATTTTTATATGTCTGGATAAAAAAACAAAAAACCCTTTTCCCCTTTGCACACATTACATTTTATTTTGGGAAACATTTAGAATATTATGGAACAGTAAACATGTCAGGCTAACTATAAATCATTGACATCTGCTGTCTTTGGGTGCTTTCACACTAGCACTTTTGGTCGGCACCCGAGTTCGTTTGACGTCATAGTACGGTACGTTTAGCTAGTGTGAATGCGTCTTCTGAACCCGGGTGCGGACCCGTGAATTGTACCCGAGTCCACCAGAAAGAGGTGGTCTCGGGTACGGTTCATGCGAACTCTGGTACGGTTCACTTCAGATGTGAATGCAATCGTACCAAATAACAGAAGTGAACTATAGTGAACTCCCAACTGTACAACAAACTATCGTTTTCATAACGTTCGTTTGTTCGTGTGTGTATCTTGTTTCGTACCTTGGTGACACGCACGGGACTGAGCCAGGTGCAAACACAGTGATGTCTGCTTGTCTCCTCCAAAAACAGCTTCTGCAGATGCTGTGTGATGTTCTGAATGTGCATAATATTTTTGCGGAAAATGGACGCAAGTTGCTTTCTGTCTGTCCAAAAGCTTTCAGTAAAAGCAATGACCGCGATGTGCGGAAGTCTTTCCATTTCGGCGCTTGCTTGCGTAGCCGTCACCTAGCAACGTCCTTAAACAAAACGGCAGCTCGATGACGCAAGCGTACCGGGGTTCAGAAGGAAAAAAGACAGTGTGAACACAAACCAACCGAGGAGGTGGCAAGGGGAGACAATCGAACTTGGGTACGGTCCAGGCAAATGAACCAAGTGTGAAAGCACCCTTTATTTGTTTCCAAATCACAGATTTCTTTACATTTTAAAACAACATTTTCTTTATATTTTTCTGCTGGAGACACTATTGTCCTAAAAAACAAAACAAAAAAAGATCCTAACATATACCATAGGAACGGTATAGCAGAAAATTTTGGCGGTTTTAAAACCTTGACTTTTCACAGAACATTATTGTCCCATGCCAAGTGAACACACATATTGTTATATCGATGCTCAAACAATAAATTGTGCAGCCCTATTTTCCTTAATATTCAATATATGAAAATGCATTTGTCCTGTGAGAATCGCTCAGGTTTACTGCACTGACTTTATTATCTGGCCTTTCACAAGCTGACATACAATACATTTTACAGCATGTAAAGTACCTTATAGGGTCCATTTAAATGGCAGATTGTTAAAGTGAACACAGCTGGCTCTTCTTCACCAGCATCTGCCTGTCCAGTCTTCATGCAGCATTATAGATCCTAAATGCCACGTTTGTACCAGTGTCCCGTACGCTTATGACTGATGGACACTCACCATGACCATGTGGCCGATCTCATGTTTCAGTGACTGGACAATATTACTCTCCCAGAGGGCAAAGCGCATCGATCCAGCCCTTCAACAATAAGACAGCCTTAACTGGCGAATTTATAACAGTCTAATGAACCCGTAAGGGAACAAAAAGCAGCGATTTCAGTGATTGCTCTCAAAGCAGCGTCATCATCAGGACAAACAGCAGCGAGGAGATTCCTTTGCTCTTTGAAGAGCCTTCAAGGCTTGTAGATGGAGCTAGATTATGGGTTCTTAATTAGCAGGAAATCACAAATAAGGAAAAAGCAATTTGAGGGAAACTCCCTGCCATCCCACAACAGAGGCATAGCTGACAGTTTCAAACATACATCAGCAGCAATTATGTACAGCACATAACGTATTTGCTAACTAAAGCGAAGTGCCGAGCCATAATTGTACTGCTAATTTTGATACAATGAACTTTGAAATGTACAATGCTCTCCATTAATACTGAGCAAAGAAGGCTTTGAATAATATATTTATACTTAATAACATTTATGGGCTCTATTTTAATGATCTAGGCGCAAAGTCTAAAGCGCAGGGCGTAAAAGCATTAAGGGTCCGAATCATTCATTCATTCATTTTCTTGTCGGCTTAGTCCCTTTATTAATCCAGAGTCGCCACAGCGGAATGAACGGCCAACTCATCCAGCACATTTTTACGCAGCGGATGCCCTTCCAGCTACAACCCATCTCTGGGAAACATCCACACACTCATTCATACACACACTCATACACTAAGTACAATTTAGCCAACCCAATTCACCTGTACTGCATGTCTTTGAACAGTAGGGGAAACCGGAGCACCCGGTGGAAACCCACGCGAACACAGGAAGAACATGCAAACTCAACACAGAAACACCAACTGAGCCGAGCTGAGGTTCAAACCAGTGACCCAGCGACCTTCTTGAGGTGAGGAAGTGAGGCGACAACACTACCTACTGCGCCACTGCGTCGCCCCCGTGTCCGAATCCACTTTCGCTATTTTAAGGACATAAAAATACACTTTGCGCCCTGGTGCATGGTCTAACAGGGTTGTGCTTATTCTCTTAATGAGTTCTGGGTGTGTTTTGAGCATAACAGGCACTATACCAATCAGAGTATCATCTCTCGTTAACCATGTGGATGGATGATTACAGCCTGCTGAGCCTACAAGTAAGCACAGAAGGCCCCTACTGGCCCATATCTCTCAGCTGACAACCACTGATAACGCCCATTCAATCGATAACATTCGAATCGGCTGGAACGACTAGCAAGACTGACGCTTACCAACCTACACTGTAAAAAATGGCTTAGATTTCAACGGTAAAAAACTGTAAAAATGCTACAGTACAAATCCGTAACCTGGTTAACAGTATGTTTCCTTAATATATACGGCGAATAACCGTAAATTGACTTTCTCAGAATTCCCTGCATGGCACATCACTTTATATGCATTTGGTTGCCATAATATGGATCTTTTTAGTTGTTTCCCAATCAGTTATGTACATTAGAGATTTATGTTACATCTAATGTTGATAAATAATGTTTATTTCATGACTTTAGTTTTATGTGTGTTACCATACTGGTGTTTAGAAGCTGTGTGAATGACACTGAGCACCTTCTAAATGCTGATATGCTTTTCTGCTTGTGGGAAAAGTTGATTGTGATGAGCATTGGCTCATTTTGTAACTTCATCACCACCTTCTTCATGTGGTTGTGCTAACGTGTCTAACTGTGAAACAAAAAAAGTGTAGATGTTGATTATTCAAAATACAGACATATTACCTCTATAAATGAATAAAATACGGTAATTTACCGTAAAAATGAAAAATTACTTTACGGTTTGTACCGTGTTTTTAACGGTTAAAGTACTGGCAACCACAGCTGCCGTTTTTTTACCGTAAATTTTATGGATTTATTTTTTACAGTGTAGCCCAATGGCTGACCGTCAGCTTGGTGTGGTTTGGACAGTTTGAGTGACCAAGAAATATTAATAATCACAGCGGGAGAATTGCCAAAGGTAGTTGAGTCTTGGGGTCAGGAATTCTCCAAAATTGCAATTCAACTCCACCTTCTTTATCGCAAATAGCTTGATAAGGTTTTAAGATAAGGCCTTTGCTTCAATCTATAAACAAACTCAAGCACCTTCAGATTTTTATTTTTAATATTTGTGAATAAAAAGATCAATAAATACATTCGTTTCACAGTCTCGAGTCATATTTACCAATGGTGCTGATATTGGTGGACAGTACTGCAGCAGCAGGCCATTACTATGGGTTTTCCTTTTGAAAGCAGCCACTGAGAGGCTAATAGGTTTATCAGGAGCATAAACAGTAGGCAACAGGTTATACCAGCACAGGATATGAGGGCATGACAAAGCTCTGCCGTGGAAAACCTGGAGATATCTTGCAATATTAACTAGAAAGCACACTTCTGACAGCGGATAATATCTTACGACAACTGTAAAAGCCTAGAGAAGACAGATTATGTATTACGCAATACATTGTTTCCTGTCTTTGAATAAAAGCACAGCCTGAGGTGTATGATTCTTTGGTATTGCCAGCATTAAGAAATAAAATACAGCTTCCTTTAGAGTTTACTTGAAGCTTCGGGCATTTGTAATAACAGTAAGAAAGGTAGTGCATTGATCTGAATGCGCTTTCCTCTCCTTCGGCTACATGGTTTGAACACGCTCCTATTGTTTGGTTGTGCTAGTGTGTTAGCACCTGTCATATTTCACCAGATCTGTATTCAAATTACTCAAGTTGGAAAGTAGGCCACTGTAGAAACTGTAAACCGACATAGAAAATAAAAATATTGTTAAATATTGTTATAGTAATAGCAAGGGAGACGTTGGTCAATCAAATAAGAAACAAATGTTTCTTGTGGGAAGAAAACCCCTGCATAATAAAGATGGTAAGAATAGGTCAAAGATAAGATCCTGGTGGATGAGCACTGATCTTTCAGTTGCGTGTGTTTATTTTATGTCGAGTGGTAAATGCGAAAGATGTCAATCTGAGGGCCATTCATTGTCCCCACCTATAACTGAGATCCAGTTACTATTGTTTGGGCTTGTTTCAAATGAGAACACCTGCTTTTGTGATCTACTATAGTTGATTAATGTCTGGTGAAGCTACAAACCAATGTGAAATATACTTTCTATATTTGAGGCCTTTTCACATTTTAACATTTAATTTGTGCATATATTAGGCTTATGATTGTTATCTTTTAGCTAAAAAACAATAATGCCTTATTAAAATTTGCACACATATGATGTCAAGTAGGCATGGGACGATAACCGCTTTCAAGGTATACCCCGGATTGGAAAAGTCAAGGTTTTAAAACTGCCAAAATGCTCTGCTAAACTGTTCCTAAGGTTTGTGTAAGAATTTTTTTTTTTTTACATTTTTTAAAAGTTTTTTAGGACAACAGTATTTCTAGCAGAAAAGATATTCAAACATGCCATTTTAAATTGTGAAGAAATGTTGGTGCCAGTGGTATAGTTGTTAGTGTGTCGACACATGCACTCTGGTGCTCACGGCGACCCGAGTTTGATTTCCACTTCGCCGATCCTTCCCCTCTCTCTGCTTCCCATACTTTCCTGTCAATACTTTCTACTGTCCTTTCCATTAAAGGTGAAAATTGTCCCAAAGAGAAATTCAGTGTTTTTCACCGTTAATCACAATACAGCAAAACCGTGTTCAGGGCTCAACAATAAGGACTGCCCGATGGCCCGGGGCCAGTGTGGGAGACGCTTAGGACAGTAGACGGGACCATTACTGGCCCGATTGGGGCCACCTTTTTTAAATAATTTCGAACTCAAATAAAGTAACTTCACATTTTCCATACAGCTATTTTTGTTTTGTTAACATAATTTTGCTCATTATACATATATTATACATTTAAAAAATATTATTTAAATAATATTAACATTTTAACAATTATAAACATTATTTTTGACACATTATTTAATATATGTGGCAAAAAATAGCTATTAAATTTTATTAGTTTTTTTTTAAGGGGCCAGTGAAAATTTTGGCAGGGCAAATAAAAATCTGAACCATTGGCCTGAACGGACCAGTAGAAAAAATCCTTAGCGTTGAACCCTGCGTGTCGTTTTTATCCAAGGTTATCATACCTGTAGAATCTTAGGTTGTGTTCCCATCGGTGGTTCAGTTCATTTGGTCCAGACCAAGGGCAACAAATGATACATTGTAGCATTTTCTGCAATTCTTTGAGTCCTTTTCACACCACACTGATTGCTTTGGTCCGAACCAGTTGACTACAGCCATGTGACAAAACCCCATATCACTCATTGGCCAAATGTTGTGAAACGTAATTCCTAAACTGCTTAATGTTAAAATCCACGTGCGGGAAAATGCCAGTGGTACTCATGCAAGTAAACAAACCGGCAGACACAACATGAAGAAGAGGAAAACAATGTTTTAAGGCATAGCAAACGGCGAAGGCACATCGCGAGTCACTTCAGGAGGAGGTGTGAATTCGTTTAGCTAAACTGCGACTTCTGGAAATATTACCAACGAACCATCAGGTAAAGTTTTCCCCTCTCTTTCTCTCTCTCTCTCTCTGTTGGTAAACGCTGTCAACAAACATTTTTCCTCCACATTCAATAATGCACAGCGCATTGGCCTACGGCAGCTGGATTAATCCAAATCGGCGCAGTACTTTTTGCGGTTGGGTCTGTTTTAGTTCGGATCATGTTCTCACCACAAACAAACCGCTTCAGGGTTCGTTTGAAAGCATACCAAGTCCACCTCTTCAAGGAGGTCTCGGTACACTTTTTTGGTGCGCACTTGAGTACGATTGCTACTTTCACACCTGCTCAAATGAACCGCACCAAGAGAAAAAAACGAACTCTAGTGCGATTCAACTGAACAAAATAAGGCAGGTGTAAAAGCACCCTTATACCAGCTCATGCCTAATCTTAAGTATTGTAAAATCGTGTCCTTTAGTTTGCGGGTGGGCACTGAGGTCCAACAAAGTAAAACATACTTTTTTTTTAAGTAAAACATGTTTCTTTTGTCAGAGAGATCGCCAATTATATCTATAGATTTACTACAAACACCAAGATTTAACTATACTTTACTATGGTTTAACTAATTATGTAATATTTGTAAAGAAACAATGGTTGCTTTACATAGAGTACATTTATTATACCACATAGACATAGTAATATAAGCAGGCCTATTGTTACATTAATTTTAGTATAGTAGATATTACTTACCACAGCATGGAGAAACGGTTTTACCATAATTTCCAGAAAACCAAAAATAAAGTAGGCCTATCAAGTCCCTTCAATATGGATTTTTTTTCCTGTCACAGGTAGGCAATAAAGCAAGAACTACAAAAATAGTAATTCATAAAACCAATACTGTATAGATAATTAAATAATCACAAATTAAAAAGTGCGCTTCGAAGGTTAGATCCGAGTAGTTTCAATAAACCAATTCACTCAACCGATGCTAAGAACTGTAACTTGGCCGTGCTAGAATGAACGGCGTGTTTATTTGCTGGAAGAAATGAGCAATTGATTTTATATTAATGTATATTTATTTATATTATTCGTGCTAATATTTAGTAATAAAACATTCAAAAGATTGTATTGTTGTTAGCTTTACTGTTGAATCGTATTTAACGACTAGTCAACAAGTCAGTTCGAACGAATCATTTAACAGAATCGACTCAAATGAATGATTCGAGAATCAGACATCAATGTAGCGCTGCAGGTGCGAAAGAAAGATTATGTTTAAGTGGCATAAAGATACCCAAAACTAGAAATCAACTCATGAAATGAATTCATCGATGGAACACAAATAGCTACTGGTTTGTGATATGTGTCCTCGTTTGTAGATTCCTTGTTCTTACGTGTATTGAGCGCAAAGGACAGAAAAGAGCAAAAACAAACAACTTTCGACATTATGAGATATATTCTCCATGACAACAGAGGCTACTTACAAGTTCTTCTTCGCCTTTTCGGTCTGTTTGTGCAGTGCCACTGAGAATCCAAATAGACTGCCCTTGGTTTTTCCTTCTTTGATAACCGGGAACTGCACGTCAATGTTAAATCCGGTGTTCGTTTGAATCGCGCAAATTACGAAGACGCACAAGTGCAGAGACTTTCCGGCCATATTTAATATTCCAATCTCTCTCTGCCACTAGCACAACCAATGCCACTGAGGTTGAATTTGTCAAGCAGAAGCCATAGGAGTCTTCTTTCACTCTTAGCTGTAAGGTGTTTCTTGCTGTTCTGTGTTCCCGCCTCCACACCTCACGGCGAATTCCGACCTGCCGCCGCGGTCCGCCTTTCCACACCAGTCCTGCTCCACAAATAGAGCACTAGATAGACTACACAAGTCTGATAAGGAGAATTAGAGCCCTTAAAATGCTCTCTCTCTCTCTCTCTCTCTCTCTCTCTCTCTCACACACACACACACACACACACACGCCTTCACTTGTTGCTGTGCTACACATAAGATTTCTTTTTTTCAAGAGTTTGTTATTCAAATTTTAACAAAGTGAGTGAATTTCTGGAAAACATAACATGCCCAGGTCAAATTTCACAACATTAAGTTTATTCATATTTTTTTAAAGCCTATTTTTGGTTGAATGTTGAAATGATCCCTGAAAAGTTCTATAAGGAACCCAAAACGGTTCCCCTATGGCATCAGCAGCATTATTTCGGAGGCATCGTTTAAAGAGCACGCTCCAGAATATATGTTTGAGTCAAAGATTATCACTAAATATGTTTCAAAACCACATTTAAAAGCAATGAGTAAATTTATGAGGCTTTCTTTGTTAAACATCACAGACAAAAATGATACACAGACTTGTAAATCGGCTTTGTTAACAATTTCCTGTGGAGTAACAGACTGGCAGCAGTTCGCCAGTAACTTACTGAAATCAATCACAGTAAAAATATAATTTATATATATATTATATATGTTTATTAGCTGTATATTTACAGAACGTTATGTATGTTTTTATACAAATTTACAGTAGTACAGTAAAACTTAGTAATATAATATGACAGTTTAACAATAAAATCAGAACACAGTCACTGATGTGTGATGCATACATGCTTTATTCAAATATTACTATTGTAATGTTTAAAAGGCTTTTCTTTTGTATTTTAACACATTACATTATTAATATACTAATAATAAAGTCATACTTAAAGCATCTAACTCAAACAGAACCTTAAAGGGATAATTCACCCAAAAATGAAACACTAACCTCAATACTAACCTAAACATTAACATAGTAACCCTTTTACTAAACATTAACTTATTACTAACACTTCATAAACGAATAGTACTTATTCATGCAATTACATTATAATAATATATTTTAACCATTATTATATTTATATATTTTTTCACGCTTTTTCATTCATCGCAACGCACAACTTAGAAAAATGCACACCTGAAAGCAAGACTCCAGGACAATAGTAAAGTAATAAGATTGTACATACAGTATAGACTCACATGAGACCAATTCATTAAATAGCCTATCAGATGCTCATGTAAATCCGGACTCCCATCAGACAAGAGTCCTGATAGTAGCAATACTCAAAACAGATCACCAGCCACTGACCCCGGGTCATCATAGTATGAATCAATCTGAAAACATGAATCAGCAATCCCACACGGGCTCTTTATAACATCATACAGAACATCATCTAACATTCATCCTAGTTCTTGTATTCATTTTGTCTGCTTGTGTGCTTAGGACAAGTTTCAGAAGTGTCGGGGAACCTTCGCGCCACCACCCTCCGCCTCCGATCTGCCTTGTCATGCCTTGAGATTCTCCTCCCTTTTTCCTGAGGAGGTGGGGGATGGAGGTGTGGATGGTTTTTGGGGAGGGGGAATTCACCCTCTGAACTGAAATAATAGCTTTGTAGATAGCAGATCACAGGAAAATGACAGACTGCCTCCGCTTCTGTAACAGGGAGGAAGACTCCAGCTCATGGGAAAATACACAAGCAGATATGGCTCTCTGAGCAGATTTGAATCTATTAAAAATGCTGGGAACTATTTTTATTATTAGCTGCTAAATTTATATTCCTTGTAGATGGGCTTATTGGAGCTTTCCGGAATTTCTTTAAGCCTTAAACTTCGTTGCCCGTGAAGGTCATTAGACTGTTGTAGATTTATCCATTTAGGGCAATATAGTACAAACACTGAAATATTTTGAGCAAAAATGGAAATGGCTGGGTGCTTTGAAATGCTCTTCACTCTTAAACATGAAAGTTATTAGCATTATGATTCCAAAAAAGGACCATTAATATTCAAATAAACTTTTTATTTCATAAAAGTTTCCTTAACTTAGACCAGGGGTCTCAAACTCAATTTACCTGGGGGCCGCAGGAGGCAAAGTCTGGGTGAGGCTGGGCCGCATAAGGGATTTCACAAAAAAAAAGTCCTCAAATGTCATTATTAACAGTTTTAATTATTTCTTCTGAACATGAAGTGTCCTGAACATTAATAGAACATTGAGTGAAGATTATGAACAGTTCTTCTGAACATGGCATCTTTTGCCTACTTCTTGCTGCCAGAGACTTGACAGCGCTTCTTCTCACAAATCTGAACCACATTTGGCTTTAGAGCGGAAGCAGTTGAGACCCTCAGTATGGCTTGAAGATGATCATCATTAAGTCTAGACCTGTACTTTGACTTATTGAAGTCCTAGGGAAAAAAGTGGGGGAACTCACTCAAAACTTCCATTCCCTCACCTAAAAAAAAGGCGTATATATGTATAAATAAAACACCCCCACCCCACTCCAGTCACATCAGTCTGTACCAGTCTGTATCTACCTATAATATCAACAGGGCAGGCACGTGCACACATAGGGCTCAACCTGTGCAGAGCACATGCCCTTTTTAGTCTTGCATAAAAAGTGCCCTTCCAAAATGATCAAAAGTGCCCCCGCGACGCGACACACCCTCGGTCCCGCCCTTCAGTAGGCGCGCAATAACACCGCTCTTGAGTATGCGCGCGACAACACAGCTGATCAGAACGCGCGCGACAACGCGCATTGATTGACAAGCGTGCTGTGTACGGATAGAATCAGCGGAGCGGGGAGCACTCTCTCTCCCCGCTCCCCTGATTCTGTCAGAGTACAGCGGTCGGCGCGGGCCACAAAATATTGCCGCGAGTTTGAGACCCCTGGCTTAGACTATTAAAATGTTCTAGTTGTGTCTAAATGGACTGATCCCTGAAACGTTCTGTAAGATATCCAAAACAGTTCCCCTATGGCATCACAACAAAAACTATGTTTTGAGAGCATAATTTTAAAGAATGTGCTCTAAAATATATGTTTAAGTCAAAGGGCTCTATTTTGACGATCCAGGTCCAAAGTCTAAAGCACAGGGTGCAAAAGCATTAAGGCCGTATCCGAATCCACTTTTGCTATTTTAAGGATGGAAAAATCCACTTTGCGCCGTGGTGCATGGTCTAACAGGGTTGAGCTTGTTCTCTTAATGAGTTATGGGTGTGTTCTGAGAATAAACCAATCAGAGTCTCATCTCCCATTCCCTTTAAGAGCCAGTTGCGTCGTGCCATGGCACATTTGTATTTACATGTCGGACTTTGTAAGTGGAAAAACTAAGTGCTTCACTAGTGAGAAAACAGTTAAACAGAGCATCTGCAGCGCGAGAATGAGAGCTGAGCCTCCTCATTCCTTACTTTCACTTTCACTCTCGTGGATAAGGAAAGGTGTTGTACGCACAGACATCCGTTAGCCTACATAATTAATTTCGTTTTTTTAAGTGCAAATATTTCTTTCAAAACTATTTCTAAATTCAGTTCTAATTTCCAGCAAACGAATAAATGAACAATAATAACGAAGTGGGAGTTATATCCAAATACACATGCTGTGCCCCATTTGGTCTAAAACCTGACAGGTGAGTAAATCTAAGCTTGTTATTAATAAAACAAATACAAATATGCATATAATAAATAATACTGCTAATTATAAGAACATTATACAAAAGCAAATTGTCACGAATAAACTGAAAAGTCCCCCCGAGATGAAGAAGGCATGGAGGTAGTGGTTTTTATATTTATGTAGGCTAAAAAAATAATAATTTTTGTAATACTTTAATCCTTTAATTATTTTTCATATCAGCTGAAACTAGCAAACAACAATCAAACAATAATCGTCTGTATGATAGGGCCCAAAGATTATCATATCAATCATGTTTCAAAAGCACATTTAAAAGCTTAAGGCTTGCTTTGTAAAACATCACAGACAAAAAATGTTCTGTACTGTTATCAATTTCCTGTAGAATCTACAATAAAATATTGTCAGCAGTTCTCCAGTCACTTTAAATCCATCACAGCATATTAACATTTTGCTATATATCTATTTAAAAAACTTTATGTATATATTTACTGTAAAATATATAGTAATTTTTTACAATACAACTTTACAATACAGTAACATACTGAACACATACTCCTACAGTAAAATACAGTTCACATTACAGTTAAATACTGTGTAATTTACAAAAATCTATAAAAAATGTATTAAAAAAAGGTTTAGAGGACTTATAGGCTTATATGAATTTTAACTGTTGGTTGATAAAAAAAAAATGTTTTACATTACAAGCTAGTGAAAAAACATCTACAAATAAGCTTGCACGAATTTATACCCTAAAAGCTGAATTATACTTATGTGATAACCTCTAGTAGGAGCAGAAGGCCCCTACTGGCCCATATCTATCAGCTGATATCGCTCATTCAATCTAGTAATAACATTCGCATCAGCTGAAATCTAGATACAAATTGCCATACATGCTGTGTTAAATAAATCCTGTTAACTAGCCCAGAGCCACATCAGATTTAATGAGATAATCAGCCCAAAACACGTATACAAAAGAAGATATTTTCACATCGACACATCGACTTAAAAAATTGAAAAAAAAAAATACTTTGGAGCTCACTGGCATCTTCTTTTGGGTTTAATAGAAGTAAGAAACTCAAAAAGGAAACTCAAATTTTGATTTTGGTCTTTAAGAGATACCATTAAACAACGCCCTTGGCACTACTTCATCATCATTGCAGCAACTTTTGTCCATCAAGCACCACTCAATCTTTCCTACAAAAAAAATAATAGTAATAATAATAATAAAAACTTAATCAAAATCTTCATATAATGACACTTTTCCTCCCAAATGAATTTCCCACACACTGCATCTTCCAGTATCTGTGTCAGTAAAGCAAACAGGCTCGTAAAAAATGGTCTCAATACACCGCCTCCGGCTCCTCATCGCACCTGAAGCAACCACATATATATAAATTTCTCAGTCTATTCAGCCTGACAGATGATATAACCTGAGCTCTGTAAATCTAGAAGGGATCTGTCCTCTCTATGGACACAGATATTACTCTTGTCCATGACAAGGACATTTTTACATATGCATGAAGGGAGCGCTGAGCTGGATCATGACTGTGAATATTACACAGCAAATTATGACACAAATGAACTTGCAAATTGATTGTAAGTAAAAAAGTGGGATATATCAAAAGTAAAAGTTCTATATGTCTCTCTCTTGGCATTATTCAGTGTACATTAACAGCACTGTAACAATGGACAAGTCATTTGTATGTGTGTCCCAGGCCGAGACCTGGAGTAAACCAACACCAGTCTGGCTGCTCACAGAAACAAAGACCCCTCGAGCCCGGGGGTTCACCAGAGAGAACTCGCTCCAACCATGCTACATACTTATATGGAATGAGTAATATACACTATAGCCCTATTATTTCTCACTGAAAGGCGCATGAAACTCTAAACTACACCTTCTGAGATTTAAGCCGAGGTGTCTGTGTTGCCTAGAACTGTTTCCATCCATTGATTTGTATATAAAAACGGACTATTTTCATTTTAACAAGTTCTATGTGGTGTCGATAACAAGTTGCGATGTGTCAAATGACCACAATAGAGTGCGATGTTCATGTTAAAAGTTAAAAACACCATTAACACTGTCACAGGTCCTGGCGGATAAATACAATTTTTACTGCTAAGTCAGAAATCAACAAACGGTATTAAAATTCACACATCTTATTGAATACCCATTTCAAGAGTTCGCCCGCACATAATAGACAAAAGTTTTAGGCATATTTGGAATGCTGTCCTGGGAGAGGGCTTTGAGATCAGAGGCACACCATAGCTCATGGTATTCCCCTCATCAAGAGAGAGAGTGAGTGAGTGGGGTCCGAGCGCAGTGTCAAGCTCGGCCTCAGAATGCTCCCCAGCATGGATTAAGGTGCGGCGACAGTGTGGTGGTGGGATGCTGAGAATCAAATAATAATAATAATAATAATAATTCCCTTTTCTGGCCACTCAAAGTGCTTTACAAATATGGGGGAATCCCCTCATCCACCACCAGTGTGCAGCATCCACCTGGATGACACGACGGCAGCCATTTTGGCACACCACACACCTGCTGATTGGTGGAGAGGAGACAAAATGATGAAGTAAAATTTTAATATGGGGAGGGTTAGGAGGCCATGATGGACAGAGGCCAGTGGGCAAATTTGGCCAGGATGCCGGGGTTAAACTACTCTTTTTCGAAGGACATCCTGGGATTTTTAACGACCACAGAGAGTCGGGACCTCGGTTTAACGTCTCATCCGAAAGACGGCGCTCACTGAGCAGTATAGAGTCCCCGTTACTATACTGGGGCATTAGGACTCACACAGACAGCAGGTTGGGCGCCCCCTGCTGGCCTCACTAACACCACTTCCGGCAGCAACCTAGCTTTCCCATGTGGTCTCCCATCCAGGTACTGCTTGGGTGCAGCCTTGCTTAGCTTCAGTGGGTGACCATGTGAGAGTTGCAGAGAGCTAGCTGCCGACCAGATGCGCCGCTCGGAGCCGCGACATGGCACACCAGACACGCACATTCGGATGTTATTTAAAATAAAACTATTCAGATGGAGCTCTGTGGCAGAATAGAAACATTAAGTGTCCCGAATGGTGGCTGGGCGCCGCGAACAGTCGCTGACTTGAAGCGCCGTTTTGTGTACCCTGATAGAAACCTATGTTTAGAATTCTAAAATGCATGGCGCTTCTGGTGTGCAACCTGCAGGCAAGTTCGTTATTTTATTTCCAATGGAGAGACGTGCTCACACTTTCCAGCTGCACCTATTTAGGATCACAGGGAGCTTCTGTGACCGCGAGAAATGCAAACGGCTGAAGTTTAAGGTAGATGCAATAAAAAGTACACATGTTTGCAAACCTACCTTAAGTTACAAACAATAATTCTGTTTAGAGCTTATGTGGTGAATGTTGATCTTGTGTTGAGCCCAGTGAGCCTTGCATCTAAAAATAGAGCAAGAGTGTTCTTTTAGTGATATCGCTTTGACTCACATGCTGAAAATGGCGGATGTGAAACAACAAACTGAGGATATGGTAATGCAGGCCTGTCAATCAATATTGGTGAGCTGGGGGACCGCACTCCTTCGTCCAGTTGCGGTTGATTTAAAAACTGATCCAATTGGTCCACCGTTTTTATGTTGTTAAATTAAAAAAATAAATGACTGGGTGTTTATATCACCCCAATATGACGGTCTATACACTATACCTACACACATGTCTGTCCACACAGCTTGAAAAGTAGATTTTACACCATAGGTGCCCTTTAAAACAAATACCTGCATTTCAATATTTTATATTATTTCAGTTCATGCTAAATCTTGTAATCATTGTTTATGTTTTTAGTTTCAGTTCTTAATAACCCTGGACAAGTTACAACCACTTTTTAATTTGTGGAAAAAAATGTGTATGATTAGCTTGGGCTTGAGCTTTTAGCTGTTTGGTTTTCTTTTGAAACAATACAGAGGTTAATGTTGATTTCTCAAACAACTACCAAGGAAACAGTGGTTAACCCACATAAATGCATGTGCAAAAGCCTTTTGTCAGAAATATCCTTTCTTTCTTTCTTTCTTTCTTTCTTTCTTTTTTTGTCTTTATTGAATGTACATTTATCCTCAAATAGTGGCCATTTCACAGCAACCATGTTGATATTCTCTTTGATATTCTCAAGTCACAAAAAAACAAACAAAACAAAAACAACATGGAAACTCGACACTATATGGTCATGGTTGGTACTTTTACAAGCACTAGTACAGTGCAGTTTCTCTGATGCAGCACAGTGACGCTGTAAAGGTCAGTGCAGAGCTGGAAAACTTGGCAGGGCTTTAAAAAGAGTGTGTCGTCCTGCTCTGACACACATTTGAGGAGCACAGCACACAACAACCAGAGTCTCCATGACCACAGCAGGCCTCCTCATCTAGGTGTGGACAGGAGAGCAAGAGAGAAAAAACACTGCAGACCACGAGAATCTGTAGACGAATTGACTAAGTTCCCTTCAGTTCAGTTTGCTTAGTCTTAAAGAGCCCATATTATACATGAAATAGGGCCATATCTTGGTTGTAAGGGTCTCCAACAACAGTTTATTATGCATGCAAGGTCAAAAAACACTTTCGTGGTCTTATAATCTGCATTTATTTTTACCTAATTATCCCAGCGACTCCTGTATGAATCGTCCAGTGATTCATTTGTTCCCAAACCCCTCCTTAGCGCGAAGCTAATCTGCGCTGATTGGACCAATGACAGTCTGTTGCGATTGGTCGACTGCCTTCAGTCAGAGAGTGAAATGCACAACAGCTAATCAGCAATATAAAAGTAATCACAGTTCATATACGCTCGATAGTGTAGGCGTGGATTTTAGCTGCCAGTGGGTCAATGTAAATACAGACTATGAACTTGAAAATACAGACGACTGACTATTTTATTGAGCAAAAACTCCAAAAACAGTTGAGGAGATCTCCTAGCTTCTCACTCTGCTTTTTTACAGACACAAACACATATTGCACACACACACACGCACTTAACCCTGCCCCGGACGACAACGCGCGCGCGCGCACACACACACACACACACACACACACACACACACACATACACACAAACACACACACCTCCGGACGACAGCGCGCGCACACGAACACACAGACACAAACTACTCCTCTTCCACGGAGCTCCGTTAACAAAGCAGCACGCGTCGCGTTTTTAACGTGACTTTGCACGCGATAAGAGAATATAGCCAGTTAACCTGATACAGTACACGCGGTTACAAGTAACAAATCACAACTTAATACATTTGCAAGCTAGAGTCAACGAGGCAACTTTAATCGCACGTACTTACACTTGAGAAATGGAGGAAGAAAAATCCATCCTGACGTCCAGCATTAAGTTACTCTTTACTGATCCTTCCTTTAACAAACGCTGATGAAGTATTCTTTGTAGCATGTAGTTTCCAGAAGTTTCCAGTAGTTTCCAACTGCTTGGCTATAATGCTGAGGTTTCATCTTTAGGTAGAGACTCAATATATCCATCTGCAGTGTGACTTCAATCGACCGGCGTGTTTGTGTTTGTGGGTGTGTGTGTGTGTGTGTCGACTGTCGACTGTCGACTCTTTTATAGATGAATCAACAGTTTTAAACACTGTACACTAACAGATTTAAGCCTTAGCTGAATACTTCACTTCACTTAGAGCTGTGTTACACACTACATGGAGGGGAATTTTCAAAAACCCATAATATGGGCTCTTTAATTTTTATCAAGTACAACTCTACAACCATCTCCTAACTGCATGTGGTGCAATAAGATCCAGCGGCAGTGGTGGATTTAGGCATATGGGTGATCGCCAAGATTCTGACAGAATTCAGTCAAGTTTGGTGAAGGAAAAATCATGGTTTGGTGTTACATTCAGTATGGGGGCGTGCAAGAGATCTGCAGAGAGTATGGCAACATCAACTGCATGAGCTATCAGGACTTTTTGTGCTGCCCATTACATTACAAACCACAGGAGAGGGCAAATTCTCCAGCAGGATAGCGCTCCTTCTCATACTTCAGCCTCCACATCATTGTTCCTGAAATCAAAGAAGGTGAAGGTGCTCCAGGATTGGCCAACCCAGTGACCTGATATGAACATTATTAAGCATGTCTGGGGTAAGATGTAGGAGGAGGCATTGAAGATGAATCCAAATAATCTTGATGAGAAGAACGCTTTCTTTGCCATTCCAGGTGACTTTATGAATACGTTATCTGAGTCATTGCAGAGATGTGTGGATGCAGTCCCCCAAGCTCATGGGAGTCAGACACAATATCAATTCTTTTTCCACTGCACCATGCCTTTATATTCTATACTGTTAAGTGACAAGACTTTTGCCTAAGCAAAGTCAGACCTTACTGTCCTGATTAAATGATTCAAAATCAAGGCATGATCATATTTTATTTTAGTAAAATTAATAAGCGTAATCTAAAGGCCTTTGCCTTTTTATATAAGCCACCTCTGATACCAAATTATCAACTAGAAGTCAATTTTTTTCATCCGGTAATGTACACAAAACACATTTACTGTAGCAGCCATTGTGTTTCATCCTGTTTTACATGGTCAAACTGTTTTTTTTTTACAACAAATGCAATGTTGTTGAGCCACTAAACAAGTTTTTAAAGATTATTATTAAAAATCTGTTTTCTTATGGAGAAAATAATTACAGCATTTACTTCAAGAACCCAAACTTTACACTGTAATGTGGTCATGTTAAACGACATGTCACAACCTGCAATGCAATGTAGATTTAAAACACAGATAACAGCTCGACAAGCTCGAAATGAATTAGTTTCCTCATTCAAATGCAAATCTTTAAGGGGAAGGTCATTTAAACTAATTATGCAATGTGATGCAAGGGTCGCAGTAGTCAATTGATTGGTATTTGTCCCATATTAAAGAGCCTCAAAAGCATGCACTGAAAGTATTGTGTGTGTATTATCAGTATACCTGCTTATGATTATCATGATAGATTTAACTTGTGCAACTCAGTTGTGATTTTTTGAAAAATGCAACGCATGTCAAAAGTCTGTGATCTGTAAATTTCCTTATACTTGTATTTAATTGACAAAAGTACAAAGAAAAGATTTCCAGCATCGATAATAACCAACCCAGGCTCATTCTGAAAACATACCCCATATACATTTCTGGAGAGCGTCCCAGGAGCTATGTTGTTTTTGCAGTAACTGCTGTGTATGCTTTTTGAGATCTCAAATTTCTCTCACGAATGCCATTCGTGCCTGCGTACATCCACCAGAAGCCACTGTCGACTGACTGACCGACTGGCCCACCCTCCTCCTTTTCTAAACCCAACCGATAGTGTTTTCAAAATCACAGATTGACTAGTGTCAACCAATTCCCTAAACCCAACCGGCAGTGTTTTCAAAAGCAATCCAGAAAAAAGAAAAGACCTGATTTTTACCACGTTTTTAGATTTTGCCACGTTCTCACCCTGTTATTTACTTGTTTGTTTTATTGTGTTTGTCTGACCTGCATTCTGGAACCATTCTGGAACCATTCTTCACCGGACTCGAACCCCGTCGTCACGGTCAACTCCACTCTACATCTGCTCCAAGTCCGCCGACATACATGGCGAGCCACTGGACAAACAGCGGAAAAGCCGTCCACATGGACGTAAGCTGTCAACTGGTAAGTGTGAAAAGGAACGGCGTCATACCGCCCTGTATCGTTCGTTTTAAAAATGAAATGCAGCAATAAATTTGTCTGGCTACACAAGTCACGATCTCCAGAAATGTATATAGGACTACGTTTTCAAAATGAGCCTGTGCTGATTTAAACATGTTACTGTCCCAACTATTTTGGAGTGTGTTGTAGCCTTCAAAATCAAAAGCATTATTATAATTGCGTAAAGAAAAAATAATGGAAATATTTCCCTTGTAGTTTTGTCAATTAAATAATAGTAAACGAGAACGAACACATAGCATATTCTTGATTATACAAATAACCTTTTGCAGTACTTCCAAGTTTTTTGAATTAGGCAGTCGATTGAGTTGATTTATTGGTAAGGTTATTTGCTCTGACAATATTTGCTTTATTATTATTTAAGGAAGCCTCAATCACTCTTAGGCATTACTGTGTTGTTAGCTAGCATATTTACTGTGGCAATGAATAATTGCTCAGCCTTGAGTGCTTTTGTCAGTATTCAAACTCTTTTGTTAGGATAATGTTTGCCCACCCTGTTTGCACCATCTGACAAGGTCTAAAACGGATTTACAGCTGATAACCTTTTTTTAGACCTGCCAAAGCAGACAGAGGCCGTGGAGTTCGGGGGTCAACAGGACTGGCCTGTTTAAGGACAGTGTAACAAGTGCTCAGAGATCAGATTTCTGCCCCTCAGGTTCATTTATCTTAAGTGACTACAATGTTCTCACTGAGATTGGCCCTAAGGTCACGTCTGTACATTGTCTTTTGGTATAGACGATGTTTAGACGGAGACACATTTGCATTGAATGATTTAAAACATTAAAACTAAAAAGTGTTTATTAAAAGATTGTAATCCTGAACATAACCATCCAAGAGGTGATAGAGTTTCGATTTGAAGCAAAGTAGGGATTCGCTTTTTATTATATGCCCTGACTAGTGTACTTGCATCAAAAAAAAAATATATATATATGATGTACTTAATGTGTTCATAATGTCTTTCAGAAACCCTTCTCGTGCTTTTGAGGTGAGATACAGGTAGGGTTAGGGACAGGTTTGGTGGTATGGGTAGGTTTAAGGGAGGGTTAAGGTCTAAGGGATGGTAAATTAATGTACTTAAAGAAATTAATTTTATCCAGGTATTTAATCAATCAAAAGTACATGGAAAGCATGTATTTACACAATAAGTACTGTCACGATCACCAGCGATCGTAACTTCATAGATCGCTGGATCTCTCTAACAATATCACTATGGACTACAAATCCACCATTGTTGGACTACATTTTCATACATGCACTCCGCTCACACACATGCTTCCTCATTCTCACTGATTACACACTCGCACCACCTGAGGATTGTCAAAGACTAATTATACACACCATTTAAAAAGCACACACACTCATTCCCATAGACGAGTCTTGTTTACTGTTAGTGACATTACAACGCGTTTTCGTAGTCTTGTTTTTCTGTGTTTTGACCTTATCCTAGTTTGTCTTTTTGTCCCTGTCTGCCGCCTGCCTTCCGACCTCTCGCCTGTTATTCCAACACAATCTCACGGCAATTCGTAACTTTTTCATTTAGTGGCTTATTCGTATGAATTTGTATAATCTAATTCGAACCATTTAGTACGATTTGCTCATCCCCCAATGACGGTTGGGTTTAGGGGTGAAGTTAGGTGCCACGCCTCTTTTTTAAAATCGTACAATTTCGTGCGACTGAACTCGTACGAATTCGTACGAATTAGCCACTAAACTGGCAAAACGTAAAATACTTACGTTTTCTCGTGAGATCAGGCTGGTTATTCTGACCACGATTCTGGATTGTCTATTAACATCTGTTTGCACCTTTGTTGACCATTGCTTGCCTGACTGTCGAAACCTGCATTTGGATCCGAGCTCAGTTGTCTCTGTCACTCCCCCAGTTACAAGAACATTGTAACAAATGATTAATTTCAGTTTAAATACACATTAGTTAAGACTAATAAAAAATATGACTAATAGAACATGTGCACACAAAGGTATGTCTTGCTCCATTTTGTCTGTACGTGTGGACGGCTTTTCCAGGGTCACCAGTTTAAAACAGTAGCTCGCCACACATGTATGAGAAGTATGAGTCTCAGTATGAGAAGAAGCGCTATCCCAGCCTGATCTCATGAGGAAACGTAAGTATTTTACGTTTTGTCAGTTTAGTGGCGAATTCGTTAAGTCGTACGTAAATGTAAGATTTTAAAAAGGAGGCATGGCACCCAACCCCACCCCTAACCCCAACCGTCATTGGGTGATGAGCAAATCGTACTAGATTGTACGAATTAGATGGTACGAATTCATACGATTAAGCCACTGAATCAAAAACGTGAGATGGCGTTGGCTATCCTGCTAAAGAACTTGCCCTCTTCTGTGTTTTTTAATGTAATTGGGCACACAAATGTTTTGATACCTCAGGCTGTTGATGTTACCATCTACTCTGCAGATCTCTCGCAAACCCCCATACTGAATGTAGCCTCAAACCATGATTTTTCCTTCACCAAACTTGACTGATTTATATGAGATCTTGGGCCCATGTGGGCTCTAGGAGGTCCTCTGCAGTATTTGTGATGATTGGGATGCAACTCAACTGATGATTCATCTGAAACCTCTATCTTCTGCCACTTTTCCTAATGATCAAGAAGTCCAGTTATTATTTGTTGCTCTTACAACTGCGATCAATGACAAGACTTTTGTCAGTTAGTGTACATTGTGCTCATTTTTGTCTGTTTACTATATTAAACCTATAGCTCAATGCTTCTCATCTTCTGCACTGATTCTGCACAGTCAGTCTGAAACAAACAAGAGCCCAAATCCCAAAAGGAACACTAAATTTGACTGCAAAAGTAATGATGGCTGAACATTTAGTCATTTCCACTGATTGTACCAATTGAGTAAATCCATTACGCTCTACTGTCTGAGCAACATTACAGGAATTGAACGATTTATACCTTGCGCTTAATCCAAGTGAACATCCGCCGTTTGTTATGGGCATACAAGCTTTTGTTGGTTGTCCAGCTCTTGTGCTGACATGCCTAATCCGAGTCTTCCGCTTGAATTCATGCATTTGTTTGCAAACAAAAAGGCAGTAAAGCAGTGGAAAAATACAGAGCAGAACATGTCAGCAGTGTTCAGAGTTTTGTGTGGTGTTCTGCTTGAAGAAGATAACACTTTGTTTGGAAAACGATGAGTGTTTTGGTTTTCTTTATCAGTCAGTTTTGAAGAAAATCACAGAGAAAATCGTGTCTTACAAACAGCATTTCAATCTTTAAGTATTTTAAATTTGGCTAAATACAGTTTTATTGTAAAATATTATTGCAATGAGTTAAAATGATTATTAGATATACAGCGGGGAATGAAAGTATTGAACATGTATTATTTTTTTTTTTTTTTGGAAATAATATTTCTAAAGGAGCAGTTAACATGGAACTGAACCAGATTTTGGTCAAAACAAATACAAGCATAAAACAAAAAAATAATAATAATAATAATTAATATGTGTAATAACAATGAAATGACAGAAGGAGAAAGTACTGAACTACTGAAATGTATTTAATACTTTATATAAAAAGCATTTTTGGTGATGGCAGCTTAAAGATGCCTCTCATATGAAGAATGAAGTCAAGTGCATTGCTCAAGTGTGATTTTTTTTTTACAGACTTTAACAGATTGTAAACATCTTGATGGTTCTGTGGGTTTTGTCTATCAAATCTGAGCTTTATTTATTTATTTATTTATTTTTATAAGTCAGGTGATTGGCCGGGCCATTCTTAATTTTATTAAGAATTTTATTTTATTTTATTTCTTTTGATAGTTTCCTTGGCTGTGTTTTGGATGACTGTCTTGCTGAAATCTCCACCCCGATTTCATCTTCAACAGTCTGCTCATGTTGTACTGAAGCAGATTCAGAAACATTCATTTACACTGAGGAAGGGCAGAGGGTTGCTGAAGAACTACTGAGAGATTTCAGCTGCTGTCTGGGCTTTCACTGCCTTTCTACGCCTCCCTTTCTTCATGTATTCAATACATTTGCTCTACGTCATTTCATGGTATTACACATAACTTAATTTTTAAACTAATTTGAATAGTTTTCTTTGCATATATGGATTTATTTGGTTGTTATTAAATTCTGGTAAAAATTTCAAGTCAATCGCACCTTTAGAAATATGTTTTCTGGAAAAAATGATGATGTGTTCAATACTTATTTTCCTCGCTGTATGTATGTGTGTGTGTTTGTGTGTGTGTGTATGTATATATATATATATATATATATATTAGATAAGCTGAATTTCACCATCAAAATTCAGGGTTCAGTGTCACATAATCCTAAAGCAGTAATTTTAATATGATGATTTAATCAAAAACATGTCTAATTACATTTCTTGTTTATTTAAAAAACTGTGATACACGACACAATACACTTCTATAAAAATATAACAATAGACATTTAAATAACAGTTAGTCAAATACATTTTTAAATTAAATGTTAAATTAACATTATATTCACCAGAAAAAAGCCTGAAGTAAACCTGAATTCAAAATTATGAAAATGAATTATAATCTCAATAGAAAACATCTGTTTCTGTTTTTATAAATACAGGCAAGTATTAAAATTTCACCATTTTACTTGGTGGGCTAGACAAAGAAAATCATACATTTTTCATGTGTGTTTTGTTTTTTAAATCATCCAGAATTATTCATTCATTCTTTAATTTTCTTGTCGGCTTAGTCCCTTTATTAATCCGGGGTCGCCACAGCGGAATGAACCGCCAACTTATCCAGCAAGTGTTTACGCAGCGGCTACCCTTCCAGCCATAACCCATCTCTGGGAAACACATACACACACACACACACTACGGACAATTTAGCCTACCCAATTCACCTGTACCGCATGTCTTTGGGGGAAACTGGAGCACCCGTAGGAAACCCACGCGAACGCAGGGAGAACATGCAAACTCAACACAGAAACGCCAACTGAGCCGAGGTTCGAACCAGCGACCTTCTTGCTGTGAAGCGAACGTGCTACCCACTGCGTCACTGCGTCGCCCCATCCAGAATTAAGTATTGTGAAAATATAAAAAAAACACTGCAGATCGTTTTTCTGTGAATTGAGGAAAGAGAACAGAATAAACAGTCTGTATAGTATACTGTAACAATCAAAGTCTTTGCGAAGTCCCCATAAAACATGAAATCCAGTATTCGTATGTGCTCGCTACATGTGTTTAACACATCAGACCATGGATAGAATTGGCCAACAGGGGCCTGTTATGCGGCTCATGTTGTGAGAAGTGTGTGAGGAAATCACATCACAGCATTTCTGTAGATTTACACTCTGCTCTCTTCATTTAGAGAATGAGTGGAAGTGAAGACATGAGCTCATGAGCTGATAGGATCTAATGATGTCATCTTAAGAAAGTCTGAGAATGTATTAAGCCTTGAAATGTATCATGTATTCATTCATTCTCAGAAATGAAGTTATGAGAGATGGAAAAATAGTTTAAAGGGTCCACGTTGGTGCCTTAAATGTACATGTTAGTACCTAAAGTGTAAAAAATGTTTACCTCTTAAATGTTCACTCAAAATAGACTTGTGCTGCTTGTTCAAGCTACTTATTTTAAATGAGTTGAAACAATAGAAGTCAAGCTTTTTGGAGGGACAGCTTAATTGTTTTATGTTCAATCTTAAATTTGTAAAAGCAAAAACAACAATGATTAAGTTAACTTAATTTATTTGTGTTGGGACAATATAAAGGAATTGTGAGATACCAAGCATTTTTTATATCTTTGAAATATCAAAATGAACTCTTTTAGTTCTTTTATTAGTGTAATGACGGGGGGAGTGACACTTAAAACAGAAGGTAAGATCCAATATGCAGGTTTATTTAATGCTGTCAAGCAAGCAGTGGTCAAATCAGGTGTTAACAGGTATATGCAGGCAGTCCAGAATCGTAGTCGTATAAACAGGCAACAGGTCAAAAGGCAGGCGGCTAAACAGGAGAACAGTGAATACAAGGCTAGGGTCTAACTCGGAGAAACAAGACAGGGAAACGCGTTGTAATGTCACACTGGGAAAACAAGACTCTGCAAACTGGATGGGTTCATGAGTGGCTTATGTATGGTGTGCTATCAGACTATGACAAGGTTCAGCTGGTGTGTGCAATCAAGCTAGATGAATGAGCATGGGTGTCTGGGAGCAGTGCATTTATGAAAATGTAGTCCTGGGAAATGCAGAAGTGTAGTCTTGAAGTTCGTGTGAGAACCAGCGATCTCTGGAAAGCGATCGCTGATTGTGTGACAATTAGCTGCAGTGAGAGTGCTCATAGCTTTATTTCTAAAAGTGTTCATGTAAAGTGAATACATTACAGTAAAGTTTCACTTGTTAACATTAGTTAACTGTTAGTTAACAAGAGTTTGTTTAAACTAATGATTTAAAATAAGCTGAAACAACCCAATTCTTCAGGTTTTTTTTGGAATAATTTAATGGTTGCAGCCCTATATACATTTTTGAAGATCGCAAATTATGTAGCAAGAACTATGTATGGCTGCATTTAGTCTTTCAAACAAACAATACGGGCTGGTATGATGCCATATCAGTGCTTATCAGCTGACCGTTTACCTCCATATGGATGGCTTTTTTACTGTTATCAGTTTGTACAGTGGCTCGCCATGTACATCGGCGGACTTGAGATGCACAAAGGAGTTGACAATGACGATGGGGATTGAGTCCGGTGAAGAACGGTTCCAAAAAGTGGGTGAGACAAAAACAGAAGCCAAAAAATAAAATAAACAAGTAAATAACAGGGTGAGAATGTGGTAAAACCTGAAAACGTGGTAAAAGTCAGACGAGGGCTTTTCTTTTTCTAGATTGTTTTTTAAAACTGTCGTTTGGGTTTAGGGAAGTGGGTGGGCGGGCCAATCTGTGCTGTTGAAAACACTATCGGTTGGGTTTAGGAAAGGAGAAGGGTGGGTCAGTCAATCAGTCATACAGTCAGTCAGTTGACAGTGGCCTCTGGTGGATTTACACGAGAACAGCAGGCACTCGCCAGAGAAATTTGAAATGTGAAAAAGGTTACACAGCGGCCTCTGGTGGATCCACGGAAGCAAAAACTGCAAAAGAAACGTAGCTCCTGGGACATATTTGGTGCTCTCCAGAAATGTATATATTGGTACGTTTTCAGAATGAGTCTGGATTGCAATTGTTTCATGATTAATCCACTTACATTTGTAAAATAATAATAATAATAATAATAAGTTAACTTAATTCCTTCATGTTGTCCCAACACAAATCCATTGAGTGGAACCCAACATATTTTTTACAGTGAAATATCAAAAAGCACACGTTTTGCATTTCTAATGTTTTTAATACTGTACATTAATCCAATAGTTGAATTTGTGAACACTTTAATACTTAAGTCACACATTGCTCATTATTATTTTATGCTTGCTAACTTTAACAAATGCATTATTATCAGTGGTGGGAGTAACGAATTACAACTACTCACGTTACTGTAATTAAGTACATTTTTGGGGTAATTGTACTTTCATGAGTAGAATTTTAAGCCTGTAATTTTACTTGTACTTGAGTACAAATTAAGCTGAGTAATCTACTTCGTTACTTTTAAAATCACAATTCGTTACAGAGTACCGTAAATAAATTAATATTTCAACCACGCACTGACCAGCATTTCGGTAGCCAATAAAAAAAGCTGATCTTAACGGACCAATGAAAAGCCTGGTACATTATTTGAACCGAAAAACAAGTTCAGGCTACTGCAGATTTACTTGAGCTGACCGTCATCATACAGTCACAAAGTTATCAATTGACATATGGAGATTTAAAACAGAAGAAATGAGGAAGAAATAGCAGAGGAGGAATGCATGGCCACACCCGGAGGAGCTGTTCACCTACAGGTATATAGGGAAGAAGGGGACAGCTGTGCTGATGTGAATAGCTATGTTATCATCTAAAATGCTAATTAAATGTATGCCTAAAACTGGAATATCGCATAAAAGCCTGCAAATAAAGCAGCGTTTCCGTCCAACAAGTCAAAGAGAACAAAATTGCCACCTGATTAACTGGCGACAAATATCAAAAGTAAAAACAGAATTAGCATCAGTAGGAGCAGCTGCGTGAATAAATTATCTTCATTTAATAAGTGACTTGCGCATCAGAAGGCAATCCTGCACGCAGTGAACGCGCGCTGGCGTTTGAAGGCGCAAGACACGGAGCGCAGACACTCTTGACAATTCTGGAGGTCATTAATAATATAATATAATACTGAAATGGTTGAGGTGGTTTACAATGACCAAAACAACACTTTAGATGTTTTACAATGTGCTTAGCCTGCTGGTTTGTCCATTCACACACATTTTCAAAATATATGCGCATTATAGCGTTTCCATCAACCGTTTTTTATGTGCATATCCAAAAAGCCCTCGGCTGTGCCATCCGGCTTACACAGGGTTTCCGTGGGGTCTTACAATGTCTAAAATATAAACATCTAAATTTTAGGACTTAAAGTCTCAAATTCGCTGTTCTAGATCTGAAATATGTTTGCACAGGTCTTATTTTTCCGATGTACATGTAACGCTACTCCTAATGCTCATTTAATTTTTTTTTTGTTGTTGCTTGGTTTCGTGGTGGTGTAGTTCTTTATTTCACTATTCCTATTGTGATTTGCAGTATTAAAACTACAAATAAGTCAAGACCAGCGTGCAATAGCTCAGTGCGCGCGGCGAATGTGACGTCATCGCCGTGTTTGCGGAGGTTCACTTTGGATGCGCGCGACATGATTTCGGGTGAACAGTTCGCGCGGCGCCGCGCTTGATTTGAGTTGAATTTGAATCACTTTGAAGAGATTTTGTCTGTAACAGTACGACTGTACAGACATCTTAACTATCCGACCATGCGTGATCAGCATAGAGATGACCAGATGACCAATAATTCTTGGCTAGAAATTGCAACAGCCATGGAAAGGAAGTGTGTTGTTAAAGTTTGGAAAAACCTGGGGGATAAGTTTGTTACAACAAAAAAGAGGCCATGGCAAAAGTGGAGACCCAGGTGGTTTTAAGATTACAGAATATGTTTTTCCACCATTTATAGGTTTTATACTGATGTATCATTTTGAAGTTAAAGCAATGTAACAAAAATTAAGTAACAAATTAAGTATTTGATAACTGAAAAAGAATATATGAACCTATCGGCTTACAGTAAACTGATGCCCAATTTCTAGGCTTTATTGGTGATTATGGACAGGATTGTTGGACCTTTATTGCCTTTTCAGCTCATTAGTTGAGGACAGAAACTAGCCAGACAATAATGTGTCAATTGTTGAGTGGGCAAAAAAAAAAATGTTTTTGATATTATTCTTGCCAGAATTAAAAAAAAAAAAAAAATTGTAGAGTAACCCATGTTCTGTTGTCATTGATATTTAACTTTAATAAGTAGAACTGTCCGAGATATAAACACAAGTGAGCGATGCATCAAACTTTAATTAAAAAAATCTTGAATAGTTATAAAACTTTATAATCACTCATTAATTTTCTTTTTGGCTTAGTTCCTTTATTAATCTGGGGTCGCCACAGCAGAATGAACTGCCAATTTATCCAGCATATGTTTTACACAGCGGATGCCCTTCCAGCTGCACGTTCTCATTTACAACAACAGACAATTTAGCTTACCTAATTCACCAAAAATGCACGTCTTTGGACTGTGGGGAAAACCGGAGCATCTTGAGCAAACCCACGCAAACACGGAGAGAACATGCAAACTCCACACAGAAATGCCAACTGACCCTGCCAAGGCTTAAACCAGCGACCTTTTTGCCTTGAGTCGAGAGCGCTACCCACTGCCCCACCCCGTCACCCAACTTTGTAATCATAATAAATTATAAAAATTATGAAAAATAATTATTTTTAAAATCTTGAACAATATTAAAGATATGACGTAGTTCTGAAAACGTTTTACTTCTCTGTTTATCCGTCTGACTTTACAGTTAGGTTTCTTTTGACTGGCCCCTGATATTTTAAAGAATATCACAACGACGAACGCGTCTACTATTAAAGCCTTATCCATTTCGTGAAGTGCGCACAGTCAGCGGAGGTGTGCAATGCGGAGCCAGGCGAAAGTATAAATCAGCCTCAAAATGTTTGTTTCTTTGTTTTTTTTTTTCCTGCACTTCAATGGTGCATCTAACCTGTCTTCAGTACTGTTCTATTTAAATAATTTTATTTTACCACAAATTTTGTGTTTTTGCATTTTCTCTTGCATGCTTTTGATATTGTGATATAGGTCTTAAATTTAATACTTTATGGTCTTAAAGAGGTCTTAAAAAGTCTTTAATTTGACATTATGATATCTGCAGAAACCCTTTTTTTTAAGACTTCAGTCTATAATCTGAAAAAAAAAACATTATGGTAAGAAGACATAACTTAATTTGTGTGATATTATATTTATTAATAATATGTTTAGGCACTAGGCAGTGTTGTTCTGTGGTTTCTGACGGTTCAGTTCCTGAATTAGGTAATTAACAAAGTTTCTCCATAATTTGCAAGTGTTTTTTATTTATTTATATCATCATCTATTGATCGTACAGATAAAAGAGGCATCATTTGAAATGATAAAAAGTCGTGCATTTGTGCATATTTCTGTTATCTTTATACTCAAAATAGCAAAACATTGTTTTTGTAAAATAATCATGGTGCGCAGTGGGTATCGCTATCGCCTCAAAGCAAAAAGTTTGTTGGTTCAAGCCCTGGCTGAGTCAGTTGGTGTTTCTGTGTGGAGTTTGCATGTTTTCCCCATGTTGGCGTGGGTTTCCTCTATAGGTGCTCTATAATGATAATCTATAATTAATGCTGTTTACACAGTTTTAAAATTGTTTATAGTATCTTTAAATGTGTTATGTAAAATGTGTTTTACTGCCGGGATCTTGTCTGACTCCGCATTTATGGATAATTCCACCAATACCGCCAAGCTAAAAAAGTAATTTGTAATTTTGTAATTTGAGTAGTTTTTACGAAGGGTAATTTGTACTTTTACTTGAGTACTTTTTAACACCAGTACTTTTACTTGTAATTGAGTACAATTTCAGCAATGTAACAGTACTTGTAATTGAGTACAATTTTTTTGTACTCTTACCACCACTGATTATTATTACATAAATAGACTTCACTCTAAAGCTTTACACACTGTAAAAGTGCAGAGTTCCACAGAATTCATTCACGTTATACAAACACAAAATTAACAAATTTAAGTGAATTGATCATAAGAATTAAGTTTACCCCCCAAAATCTCCAGATTTGTGTTGTTTAAGCTCAAGTTAAATAAGTAGTTTAAACAAGCAGCAAAAATATATATTTTTGAGCGCAGATTTTTTTCCCTGACTGCGTAATGAAATCATCGTTTCAAGTGGAATGCGAGAAATATAATAATTCTAATCATTTTATTCATGCACAACAAATTTTGATGCCATCTCAAATAAAAAAAAAAAACTGTTTGAAGGCCAGTGTTAGACTGGGGCATGATAATATAAACCCTGACTAGCTCGTCTCGTGTTTAGCACATTCTGTTGTGTCTACAATAGCAAAGACATAGCAGATACTTTCTGACCTTCATATAATAAAAAAAACAAGTGCAAAACAGTGGAGTCAGAAGAATAGCTCTTTCCAAAGCAAAAGATACAAGGTAAAAATGACAAAGTGGCAAAATTTAAATGAATTAATTTGATTGTGCTGAATCTAAACTATAGCTCACATTTAGTAATAGAGATTATTTTCTCAATCTTTTATTTTTTACATTTATTTTCCACATTGATTTGAGTTTCGATAGTATACTGAAGGAAAAAGGTATTTACCCGAGAACAGAAGGCGCGAATGGCATTTGTGAGAGAAATTTGAGACCTGAAAAAGAGTACACAGCGGCCTCTGGTGGATTTGCAAAAACAAAAACTGCAATAGCTCCTGGCACGTATTTGGTACTCTCCAGAAATGTATATAGGGGACCTATCCAATGATATTTCTGTGCAAGAAACTGCATTATTTATAACTAGTATCTATTATATCTACTACTATAATCCACAGTCTTGACAAACAGTCTTAAGCAGGATCGTGACATTAATTTACCACATATTGTAAAAAATGCTGGGTTCCACACAATTCCTTCATGTTCAAATTAAGATTAAGATACCTTAATAATTTTTAATGAATAGATATTAAGAATCATTTAAAATAAATAGTTTTAACAAGCAGCAAAAGTCATTTTTGAGTGTTATTAATGATATTATATTTATTTTGTTTTGCCCATACAGTTATTTTACCCATTTCAGAGCCAAGACTTGCATTTCATGACAAAGGACCACTGTATCTGCTAAAATAATCTTTAATTCTCTATATAATAAAATAGAATAATGCTTCATAGAATAAAAATATCACCTACAATAAAATAATAAAAAGTCATCTGTTCTAAAAACAATTTTGTAAAAAAAAATATAAAAACGTTTTTTCAACTTAATTCCTTTTTACTTTTTCCTTTGTAAACATAATGTAAATTCTAATTCAAATACATTAAAGACTAAAAACTCCCAAATGACCACATACTGTACAAATTACTGTTTTATTTTGTTTTATTTTATTTTATTTTACTTTACTGACTTTTAGTGTAACATGAAATCTGTATTACATCTTATATTGCTGTAATGATGACCAAGACTGTGCATTTTCAATCTGTGTGTTCATCCTGTAATAAATCAGTTTTCTTTTTCTCTGTGGAGTGATGTAGTTCCAGCACAGCGTGACATCACTGAATAAAAGAGCTGAAAACAGGCTCTGACACTGACAGGATAGTAAGAATGATATACACTCATCACTGCATCATGGCAAGAGTGGTTTAGGAACAGCTTTAGTGGTGCAATAAAGAGCAGAAACCTGTTTTTGACATTAAGCCCAATGCATGAAAACAGCCCAAAACGGCAAGGAATGGTGTGAAGGGAAGTGCACTTTATAATATTCTTTGAAATGATGTGTTTATTAAGGGGATAATATACTACAAAAGAACATGCTTAAGTGCCAAATGAATGTAATGCTTTTAAAGACATGGAAAACAGGTTGGTTCAAAAATAAATAAAAAACAAGAGACCTCAAAGATATTATTGGTTCTATTAATATATAGTTAATGTGTTAGTTTTAGTAAATAATGAAAATGATTTTTTTAAACACTCTTCTACTAAAATCCACAAAAAGAATAAACATTTATTTTTTAAATAACGTAGATGATGATAATCATAATAATAATAAGCATTTTTGATTGTTTAGTGTTGTTTTTATTATTACAGTAGTACTAATAATTGTAATTTACTTATTATTAATGAATAAATAGTATTATTATCATCATTGTTCTATCATTATTATTATTATTATTGATGATGATGATAATAATAATAAAAATAATAATAATAATAATTATTATTACTATTATCCTATTAATAAAAATTAATAACAAGTAGTACATTTATTATGTTTAATATAATTGTTAATATATTATGATTAATTTAATAATAATAATATTAATATACTGTATGTATATATCATAATGGCAACAACAATATTATAAATATTATTTTTATTAATATTAACAATAATAACCATAATATTTCTTATTATTTATTGTTAATAGCAATAATAAGAATAAGAATAATAACTACAATATGTAAACATTTATATTAAACAATATAGGCATACTTCTGCTTGCTTATTACGTGATTATTATTAATATATATTTATATCTAGAAATATTAATAATAATAATAGTAACTTAGTTGTTATTAATAACGAATTTACTTCTTACTTTTGTCATCAGTATTTTTGTTAATATTTCATTATTATTAAATCATATATCATAATCTTCAATATTAAACTGAATTTCTTTTTTTTTTTTTAAACAGAATTTTGTTTTTATACTTTGTTTTCTAACAAATATTGTTTGACAATTATTGACTCCTGTTCAGAAATCCAAAAGCAGATATTTTACTAATATCTAATCAATTGCGTTCCATTTTCTTAGTAAATACACTTGCTGGACCTTTTAATAATTCTTTTGACAATAATTATTATTTTTTACATGTATTTAAGCATTTAATTGTATGAAATTATCTTTTTGTTAGCTTTCTATCAGTTATAAAAACCGTACATCTCGACTCATCTATTCACCATAATTGATGTTAAATAAGAGTGGGAGTTTAAAGAAACAATTCATGAATCATTTCCCTTTGTTTTGACACGAGATCGTTCAGTATTCATTGCTGTAATGCCTGAGGTTAGATTTCAGCACAAGTAGATTTGAGCTTTGAGAAATCCTGCAGATTCTGAAGTGCTTTAAACAAAGGAAGAGTATTAGAGCTAGCCTTTGTTCAGCGCTGCGCAAACCTGCACGTTTCACACTCAACTGATTCCTCTTTCAGCCGATTACACCTCCATTCATGAGTGCAGAACAGACTGAAAACTGGCACAAACACAAACACAACAGACAGGCCAGACATTACTGACAATACATCTTATTCTCTGTAGTTGGAATCAGACAGTATGTAATACTTCCTCATCGGCAGCTCAGTCTACAGTTGCAGGGCTTTTATATGAATGCAAAAATTTTTCCAAATGATTCAAACTCGATGTCACAGTGGCGCAGTGGGTAGCACAATCACCTCACAGCAAGAAGGTTGCTGGTTTCATGTCAGTTGGCATTACTGTGTGGAGTTTGCATGTTCTCCCAGTGTTGGCGTGGGTTTCCTCCGGGTGTGAAAGAGTGTGTATGGGTGTTTCTCAGTGTTGGGTTGCAGCTGGAAGGGCAACTACTGTGTAAAACATATGCTGGATAAGTTGGCGGTTCATTCCGCTGTGGCAACCCCTTAATAAAGGGACTAAGCCAAAAAGAAAATAAATGAATGAAAGATTAAAACTCATTCGCTCATTCATTTTCCCTCGGCTTTGTCCCTTATTTAACAGGGATCACCACAGCAAAATGAACCATCAACTATTCCAGCATATCCTTTACACAGCGGATGCCCTTTCAGCTGCAACCTAGTGCTGGAAAACACCCATACACTCTCGCATTCACACACTACATTCAATTTAGTTCATCCAATTCACCTAAAGTGCACGCCTTTGGACTGTGGGGGAAACCGGAGCACCCGGAAGAAACCCAAACCCACACAGGGAGAACATGCAAACTCCACACAGAAATGCCAGCTGACCCAGCCAGAACTTGAACCAGTGACCTTCTTGCTGTCAGGCGATTATTGTTGCTAACCACTGAGCCACCGTGTCGCCCGATTCAAACTCACCTGAAGAAATTATTAAGTCTAAGAAGTCTGATGAAGCTCTGGAGACCAAAACATTACATTTAAAGAGGAATTATTATGTAAAAATCAGTTTTATAAGGGGTATAAACACCGTTGTGAGGCAACAGCGTGTGAATATCGCCAGCGTCTAAGGGTAAAAATTAGTTATTCATTAATTGTTATGAATCACACTTCAATAAAACAGGTCTGCAGAAACACTTTGATTGACAGTCTCTCTTTGTACATGTTATCAGAGGGGGAAAGCCCCGCCCATTAGCAATGATCTCACCTTCATTAGCATAAACAGCCCTGAGTGAGAAGCAGCCATTATCTAACGCCATACCTGCTGAAGATAATCTCAGCGACTAAGATACATTATAAATGTTGAGTTTTAGGATACACAAATAAACACTGTAGTCTTTAGAAACTGCCTTCTTCTGAGCCATTTCTTTAGGCTAACACCACAGTACACAGTACCCGGTTCCCAACAGTGTTATTTAGACACCTCATTCCCGAACCTAACACCCCAGGTCTCTCCCCAGGACAAATGTTGGCAGGTATGTGTGTGAGCCCAATGCAGGAGTGCATTAAAGCAGTGCAGTTCAACACCCGCATATACTCTATTCTTAACCACAAGTAAAAACAGTGACACACATTCAGTATTAATCCACACAGTGGCAAAAGCTGAACTATTTTGAAACTTGACGGCAGCACAAGAGTAGGAACGTGCCATAGTAACAACAAATGGCAGTGATATGCGAGCTCACAAAAGCATTTAAATCCATAAACAAAGTAGCATGTCACGTTTTCAACATGGTTTTAGACGCTATATGAGAATATAGAGTTAACCATATATTGTACAAGCGGTTACAAGAAAGAAAACACAATTAAATACAGAGTTTGCAAGCTAGAGATAACAAGGAGGCAACCATTTTAATAGCACACACTTACACTTTTGAAATCGAGGAACTGGTCCATGAACTGTGCACTGTAAAGTCCTGATAAAGTCCCATGCATTAATAGTCTTTTCTAATCCTTCCTTTAACAAACGGCCGACAAATCCCCCTTTTTAAGCGTGAAGATTGCTGAAGCACTCGTCAGAAAAATTACGGGAACACAGTACAAGGCTGGGGCTATAATGCTGAAGTATTTTTGCAAAAATAAACCTCAACCACTGACAGTTTCATCTTTGGGTAGGGAGTTATTTTCCCTTACACTTCCAATAATATCCAGCTGAGTACAGCGTCTTCATGACATGATTCAACAGGCGTCTGCTACAGTGTTCTTCCTCTTCTTTTTCTTGCTACTGTGTTTGCCAAGGGTTTTAATTTTCCCGGGTTTCCCGCGCAACAAATGGACGGAGGATGGATGTGTTCCAGAGGATCAAGTTCCATATCGACATTACCCTGAAACGGCTAAAGACTCGTTGCACTTTGAGTTGACTCTTTTATGAATGAATCGATAGATTCAATTAATCAAACAGAAAGCAGGTAAGATAAAAAAAAACACAGAAGGCAAAAAATAAAATAATAGGCAATTAACAGGGTGAGAACATGGCAAGATCTGAAAACGTGATAAAAAATTAAGCATTTTTTTTGGATTGCTTTTGAAAACACTGTCCGTTGGGTTTAGGGAAGTGGGTGATCGGGTCAACCAGCGCTTTTGAAACACTATCGGTTGGGTTTAGGGTAGGTGGTGCCAATGAAGAGAATGCTCGGTTTCCCATAATTTAGCTCCGTTGGTTGACTGAGCAGTTAAAAGACTAGCATCAGACAAGCATAAGGCATGACTAGCAGTGTATTAGATTAAAAGCCCAGATAAATATTGAGGTGCTAGACCATTTAAGGCAGGGGTCACCAAACTTGTTCCTGGAGGGCCGGTGTCCTGCAGATTTTAGCTCCAACCCTAATCAAACACACCTGAACAAGCTAATCAAGCTCTTACTTGGAATACTTGAAACATCCAGGCAGGTGTGTTGAGGCAAGTTGGAGCTAAACCCTGCAGGGACACCGGCCCTCCAGGACCAGGACTGGTGACCCCTGATTTAAGGCCTCGTACACAAACATGAGGATTTTAAAATCAATGCAAAAACTGACTGGAAGCCAGTGCAGATTTTAAATAGGGGTTCTGTACTCTCTTGCACTGGTCCTAGTTAGACTTCTAGCTGTTGAATGTTGTACTAATTGTACATATCAGTAATGAGCCTGGGTTAATCCCATTTGAATTTAAAGTGACAGTCACCAAAATGCCATAATTTGGATCAAAATCTAAAAGGTTTCAAAGAGATCTAAAAAATATTCATGTGGTATTTTAAACTGAAACTATACACTCATAAGAGACTTCTTTTATGTTTTGTAAAAAGGGGCATAATAGATCACGTTTAAAAACAAATTAAGCAAGTATTGACAGTGTACATAACCAACAACTACCTTTTTTTTTATTAAAAATTGTAATATTGAGATCTTCAGCACAGTAGAATGCCACCCTGGTTGCTGCTGGAGGCTCGGGAGGCAATGAAGAATGAGAAGAGACTGAACGCATTCATGGAGTTCATTAAGAGAAGAGGAGCCCCTTCACTCCAACACAGCTGTTCAGAAGAAATGAACACATTCCTGTGAAGCACGTTCATGTTACCCAGGGAAACAGCTGCTTCTGTGCCGTATGTTCTGACACACAGCAGCCAGAAAAGCAGAGAACAGAGGATGAAAACACTGCCATAAAGAGCTCCACAGAAAACACAACATTCTGGCGTCTATTCTCATCTATTCTGAAGAAGTTATGCCATTATATTTTAAGCAACTCTCAGATTAGATGCATATCAAATAGCTATAAATTGAATTGTGAAAGCAGTGGAAAAATGCTCAAGATAGTGAAGATCAGAAATAAAGAGCACGATTGGTTTTGATCCATATAGGAGTAAAAGAGCCATTTTTAAGCATATAACATGAGTTATACTGCATATATTCTGAAACAGTGTAAAAAACTTGAATAAAATATTTCAATAAAAAAACACTGATCAGAATTAGAGAACGCTTTTAGTTATTGTTTTTAATCTGGTACATAGTGGTAATTTCCTTAATTTTCTGAAAAACTCTATTAACTGCAGCTAAACTTTAAGCCAAAGCTCAATGGAAATAAAGCCTACTAATATACCCCAACAAATAACCCAACTATAGGTTATAATAGCACCTACCCAACTGTGGGTTATTTTAATGCATTGGGTGCATGCATTCAATGCATTGGGTTATATAGATTTTTTTTTTTCATTCAGGTGTTACTATTATTACTAGTACTACTATTAGTTTTATAATTATGGCTGTGTAAATAAATAACATATAGTTTTAAAAAAATTGAAAATGCTTTATTTACAATACATTTAAGGTTCCAGACACTTAAGCGTTTTTATCTGGTTACTATAGATCGGCTATGAAGTCCGGTTGTATTATCAACAATTAGGAGTGCTAATGAAACCGATATAAAACACACGACACGGAGAGTTAATTTGAATAATTTGAAAAAAAAAAAACAACAACAACATTATTGCGTTAGAGCTTAAATAAACTTCATAACACAAAAACATTGTTACGTACACACAATCCGCTTGTTAAGTGTGACGTCACGCGAATGGGGAGACTAATGAAATGGTAATAATAAACGTTTACAAAGCGATTTAAGGCTTTCGAAAATCACGATCGTAGTATATATGTCCATGCCTAATATCCGATGGCCAGAAAGTGATTAATTTTTTTATAAATTGTGAAAATGTTGTTATTTGTTATGCAGCAAGCCCAGAGATTGTTGTGTACACTATGACTTTATAGAAAATTAACTTTAATGTGTTATAGGAATAAAACGTGATCATAAACGAATGATTTCTCCACTCAAATGAATGGCTGAAGGTGTGAGTAGGTCACCGGCAGGTGTACAGACTGGCCCACGAGATCAATGCGAAGACTAGTCTATTACTTTCAGGAGTAGGTTTCACACTCTCCACTCCTCCATGACTGCCAGAGCATCTGCTTAGGATACGGCCTGGTCTAAGATTATGGAGACCTCAGGATAATGAAAAACAGTCTAACATAAGTGTAGATGCTGTTTAAATTAAAAGTTCCTTTAGGAAGTGTTTCCGGCTCCGGTTGCCCTAATTAATGTAGCCTAACAATCCTTTAGTTCACTTTGTTGAGCTATTTCAAACTGCTAAAATAAACTCAAAATGAACTTGTGGCCATTTTTTTGTCATTTCAGTTTAAAAAGCCTAGTAGCATTAATTTGATTAAAATCTGTATTTTTAAGTATGTTTTTGCGGTTTGGCAAAGATGTTGGCTGAAGCACATATTTCCAATGAGTCTGTGTTGCAAAATTTCCAGTTTTCATTTACTTCGCAAGATGATGAGCTCTTCTAAAGTGACTGAAACCCTACAACCACAGGTTGTCCAGATGAAGACTAAAGGGACCCTTTCAGTCCTAGCAAGAGAAGTTGGTCATTATCAATCTGTGATTTCTAGAATATTGCACATTTTCAATGTCAAACATTCAAGTCTACCAGAAAGGCTGGTCGTCCAATAAAGACAAATGCACAAGAGGGCAGGATAATGCAGAGAATCTGGACATTTAAGACAGTGGTCCCCAACATTTTTATCACAGCGGACCAGTCAACGCTTGACAATTTTACTGCGGACTGGGGGGTTGGTGTGCTGGCTGGTTCGTATGTTGCTATGTGACCATCAACCGTTTTCTCAGACAATGACAAGCTGACAAATCATTGCTGTCACTCTGATACAAGTTTTATTTATACAGAAAATTACTAAGCACTGCAGTAGTCTACCGAAATGTGTAAATTCCAAACAAGCTAAAGTTCTTGTCTTTAAGTGAGTGTGTCTGAAAGCTAATTGCCTGCACAAGCCGTGCACCTCTATTGGAAATAACGAACTTATGCGAACTCTAGAAAAGATGCGATATGCAAACGACCCCTAAAAGGCTACCATCATTTGCGATCTCCAACAGTTGATCGTCTTGCACAGACCTTCTGGATTCACCTGATTTGTTGACAAATGGGTTGTGGATCTTTTCCTTAAATGTTCGCGGGTCCTTCACTGGGCTTTTTCCCCTTAGCAAAGAAACTTTCCAATGATGTCTGTTACTCATTTTGCTGCCTGTGGGTTAAATTTGAGCGCTCAAGTGACAAAGAATATGGTAATTTTTCAAAATAAAAGATTTTCCAGAATAAAAGATCAGACTCGGATAATAAATAAAACAGAAACAATTAATGATTTCTTGTGCAGCCCGTACTAATTGATTCACGGACCAGTACCGGTCTGCGGTCCGGGGGTTGAGGACCACTGATTTTAGAGACTCCTTCATCAGCAAAAACAATCAAAATACCCAACTAGCCATTGTTAAAGAGCATGTTGTGTGGACAAATAACTTTTCCAAAGTTTTATTTTATTGATGAAAGCAAGTTTAATTTATCAAGGACTGATAGGAAACATTACAAACTGGAGAAAAAATTAAGCCTAAGTGTGTGCAGAATCAGTGAAGGTGGTGGTGAAGGGTGAAGGTTTGGTGGTGTGGTGTGAAAGAGAATACTCTCTTGCAGAAAGCTTCATTTCTGTAGAAGAACCTGCTGTGAACTGGGATCCTTCAGAGGAAAAGATCGAGACTTAAGGTCAGATGTCTGACACACTTATGAAGGAGTAAAGATGAAGCCTCATGTGTCTGATTCCAGCGACGCTCCAGGGACAGACGAGTCTTCATTGAGGCCATCTTCCAGCATAAACCACGGCGAATGAAGTTCTGCACAAGACTTTTGGCCAGCGGAGAAATTAAAATGGTCGTGCCCAACTGAGTCTGGTTCTCTCAAGGTTTTTTTTTTTCTTCACTCCCATCAGGTGAAGTTTTTTTTCCCTCTCCGCTGTCGCCACTGCCTCGCATGGTTCAGGATTGGTAGAGCTACGCATCGATGAATTTGCTCTTCAGTGTTTGAACTCTCAGTAATGATTAAATCACACTGAACTGAGCTAAACTGAACTGAACTGAACTGAACTTAAACACTAAAACCTGAACCACACTGTTCCAGTTACTAAACCACACTGTTCCAGTTACTATGACCATTTATGTGAAGCTGCTTTGACACAATCTACATTGTAAAAGCGCTATACAAATAAAGCTGAATTGAATTGAATTGAATGAAGCCATGAAATGCGGAAACATCATGAGAAATCATTAGGTCACTCGTAGCACATGCTAAATGTTAGTGGGTGTTCATGTACTATATATGTGTGTGAGAAAAGAAGCAAAGAAAGTTTCAGATAGAAAGCTGGAGTCAGTTTTTATGCTTCCTACAGCTGGCAGTCATTTACAGACCGACTCCTCTGACAGCTGCGGTCCTCTGAGAGCGAATTACGGGGGTCTTTTCCTTTCTTTTGCTTTAACACCCCAAAACTTTCTCCCACAGCAGCCTTTACAGCACCCCAGGAAGACTCCGTACAGAATAAAACAAAGATGTCAATAAAATGAAACAGAGAACACACACTTAATACATAATTTATATTTGGAGGAGCTGAGATGTTTGTGAAAATAAACACCCCAAATTAAGATCTTATTTCCGTTATTGTTATTAATAACAATAAAGATAAATGTGAATGTTTCTTATTGTTTGTTAGTGTCTAATGACTAATCCGGTTGTGATGATGCTTGGCTGTTATTATTCTTGTATTCCTATTATTGTTGTGTTGGTTTTTGATTAAAAGGACTACCGCAAATTCATTCTTCTACTTATTTTAATTTTGTAGATAGGTGACAAATTTTGGTTTATTTGCACAATCATTTGACACATTCACATGTACCGTATGCATGTATTTAACACACCCATATTTGATATCATTTATTTAATGATATAGCATAATTTAATACTAGGGTAATTAAATATTTAAATTTGTGTATTCTTCTTTGATGAAATGGACACTTTATTTTGATGAAATTCATTAAAAACTAAAATTTTCTGATATTCTACACTACCTGACAAAAGTCTTGTCGCATACGTTTTGTAACAACAAATAATAACTTGACTTCTAGTTGATCATTTCGTATCAGAAGTGGCCTCTAAAAGTCTAAAAATGGCCTCTAGATTACGCTTATTGTATCAAAATAAAATATAATCATGCAACTAGGATGTTTCATCTCAGATATTTTACGTTGCACATACAGTACATCCTGAATTTATAGACAGAGAGATGTTTCCCTGATGAGTGCACAGAGCTCCTGTGATTCAGTCTGTATGAAACCTTGAACTTCATTATCTCAGAGAGCTCTCTGATGTTGTCAACATTGCAGCCCACAATAAGAGAGAGAGAGAGAGAGAGAGAGAGAGAGAACTCAAGTAGGAGGCTCTGCTCCTTCCCGCCCCTCCAAATTTAATTAAATTCCAAACTTCCTCTCATCCTCCTTTCATTAGTAAGTGTGACGTAAGGAAGAACATGTACGCACTTGTTCACACACATTTGAATGCATGTGAAATCCAAGTAAATTTTAATACTTTTAATATTTAATACTTTCCTTCAGCTTAGTACCTGATTTATGAGAGGTCGCCACAGCGGAATGAACCACCAATTACTCTGGTGGTTCATATGCATATGTTTTATGCAACAGATGCCATTTCAGCCATAGGACCAAGAGTACACTAACTCATGAACCCCCAAGCACTGGGAAACACTCAGGTATTTTTATAAACATTTTTTCCCGCATTTGTTTTAATAAAAATCTATATACATGAATCCACCAGCGGGCGCCTTCTATATTTTTGCAAATCTGAAATACGTTACTTAGGGCTTGTTTTGTGGTACATTTCAGATTCACATCCTACTTCTAGGAAAAAGCAGGACTTGTCGTACAGATCACTTAGCGAACCACTGACCTAAACCCTTGTCTAAACCCAACCAATAGTGTTTTCAAAAGCAAACACTGCGTCCACATAGTTTACCTTGATTTTACAGTGCTTTAATTTTTATTCTGAAACTTTGCTTTACCAGACTCAAACCCAAGTGCTCTACATCCCAAGTACAACACTGTAAAAAGTGAGCTAACAGGCAAACTGACCACAGTTGTCAACATGTTCATTCTGAAAATGTAGCCCTATATACATTTCTGGAGATCGCAAATTATGTAGCCAGAGCTACACTGAAAAAAAAATTATTCAAAGATGATTCCTTGGATTTACTCATATTTTACATTAAGTGGTTGTAAACAATTTAATTGTTTTGAATAAAAACAAACAAATTAAGTTGAACATTATTCAATTTAATTTGTTTGTTTAAATTTAACATAACTAAATTGTTTGCAACAGTTCTGCATGCAACACTTTTTTCAGTTTAGGTCTGGCTGCGTTTTGTCTTTAAAACGAACACAACAGGGCAGTATGATGCCTTTTTTTTTGCTCTTAACAGCTGACTACCTATGGATAGGTTTTCTGCTGTTACCAGTTTGTCTAGTAGCTCGACATGTACGTCAGCAGACTTGAGACGCAGAGCGGATCTGATCACGACAATGGGGCTCGAGTCCAATGATAATGGTTCCAGAAGCAGGTGACAAAAATAAAAGCTAATAAAATAAAATAAACAAGTAAATACAGCCTGATCTCACGAGGAAACGTAAGTATTTTATGTTTTGTCAGTTTATTGGCTAATTCATACAAATTCGAAAGAGTTGAGTCTTACAAAAATGTAAGATTTTAAAAAGGAGGTGTGGCACCTAACCCCAACTCACTGTCATTGGGTGATGAGAAAATCGTACCAATTTGTATAAATTAGATTGTACAAATTTATACAAATTAGCCACTAAATCAAAAAGTTACGAATTGCTGTGAAATTGCATTAGTAAATAACAGGGTGAGAATGTGGTAAAATCTGAAAACGTGGTAAAAAATCAGGTGAGGGCTTTTCTTTTTATGGATTGCATTTTAAAACACTGCTGTTGTGTTTAGGGAAGGTGGTGGGCACTGGTCAATCACTGCTATTTAAAACACAATTGGTTGAGTTTAGGGAAGGAGGAGGGTGGGGGGATCAGTTGGTTGGTCAGTCATTTGGTCGACAGCGGCCTCGGGTGGATTTACGTGAGAACAGTAGGCACAAATGGCACTTGCTAGAGTAATCTAAGAACTGAAAAAAAACGTACACACCGGCCTCTGGTGGATTCGCGAAAGCAAAAACTACAGAAAAACGTAGCTCCTGGGACATATTTTGCTCTCTCCAGAAATGTATATAGGGGTACGTAATCAGAATGAGCCTGGGTTGAAAGTATGGAGATAGACAGATTTAATGTTGTAAATCTAAATTGGGCTTTTACATTAGAATAACAATCTACAAAAAAAAAAAAAAATATATATATATATATATATATATATATATATATATATATATATAAATATATATATATATATATATATATATATATATATATAAATTATTTATTTTTTGTTACATATTGTAACACTAGCATTTATATATATATATATATATATATATATATATATATATATATATATGCTAGTGTTACAATATGTAACAAAAAAATTTATAATTTAAGGCAAGCTATGTCTTCAAATTCAAAAGACACATTAACAGACTTTTAACCACAAACTCTAGAACTTCACCAAAGTGTTTATATTGTTTCATGCATACATTTGATTTGACGAATGGTTTATATTTCTGAAACAGCCCGAGACTCTGTTACACAGTTCTCCTCTGAACATCACTGTTTAATTCATCAACAATTTTACACCCATTACCTGCCAAAGGCGTTTGTGTAAAGCCGCAGCTGTGCGCATTTTCCGGTGGATTTGAGAGCGCTTAATGGAAATTACGCACTCGAAGGAAAGACGGAACCATTTGTAATCGTAACAACAAAAGCCCGCGCTCAGTCTGGATGACCAGTGGAGCTGAACACTCATCCTGTAATTGCAGGCTTTCCCGAAGAACTTCAATGCTTTGGCCAGGCCGCAAATGAGAGGTTTAAACACTCAACATCAAACAAAGAAGGTCTACAGGAGACGCTCATGCAGAGTCTGTGTCGGTTTGAACATCTCTCTCACTAAAAGGCTGAGCTCTGTGGATCATGATATTTGAGAGAAATAAATGCACAGCACTGACTTCCTGAGCAAGGGAAAGTGTGAACAATACTTTAATCCTCCGCCAGTTCACTACAGGCGTGTATGTTATTCAGTCTATTCAGATAAGACAGTTTTTCCACTGACCGGCCAGAATGAACTGATGATAAAAGGAGACAACAACATTGAAGCAAGCAACAAGTGAAACAAATAAAAGCCGGCAGTGTAAAAATTTAAGACATTTCTGTGAATGAAAATTATTTTGCACTGTAAAAAATGATGAGTTCCACACAATTGCTTAAAGTTTTCCCAACACAAATCGATTCAGTTATCATAATTGTTTTTTTTTTTTACAAATTTCAGTGGATTAAAGGAAAAACAATTTATTTAACTTAAAAATTAAGTTGTTTCAACTCACTGTAAATAATGTAGTTTGAGCAAGCAGCAAGTCATTTTTAATGTATTATTAATGGGGTTTGCCATAGGCAAAGTCCATTCTTACAATTGTGCTGGCTTATTATTCTTCTTCTTCCTTCTTCCGTACCATTTTTCGGCGCGTAACTAGTCCCGCAGCTTTCGTCCCAGACCCTTGAAAGTGGCCTCAAATCGTCCGGTCTTATCGGGAATGGTGTGCTATGACTTTTATAAGGGGTGGGGGTTTTTTTGGCCCCGCAGGGGCCAAAAAACCCCCCCAAAAATCCCATAGACTTAACATTGAGCCGAACTTTGACGACTCGCAGCGCCGCGTGTGAATTTCATAGAAATATGGGATTCACAGCATCTGTAGAGGGTTGCAGCCTAAGTGAGAACATACCTTGCAAGGGGGTATAAGTTGCACCCCTGGGGCTCTAGGACGTCCCAAAGTGCTCCCATTGACTTACATTGGCCCCATTGACTCCCATTCATTTTTCTAGGAGAGCACTAAACGCGCCGCGAAATGGGACGACCTTTTAGGCGTTATAGCGCCAAGTGTGAAATTCGTAGAAATATGGGATTCGCAACATTTGTAGGGGGTTGCAGCCTGTATGAGAACATACCCCAAAAGGGGGTATAAGTTGTACCCCTGGGGTGCTAGGACGTCCCAAAGGGGTCCCCATTGACTTTACATTGCCCATTCACTCCCATTCATTTCTTGACTCACATGTCAATCACATTACATAGCAGTGTCATACAGACTTGGGGGTTGGCTTATTTGACTGAGGCAACCAATCAGCATCTCAATATGATTTTGAAGCTCACAAGCCACGCCCCCCCAAACCACTTAAAGACCCTTAATAACTGCCCCATTGACTTAACATGGGGTGGGACGTCCCATTGCACATCCCATTGACTTCCATTATAAATGTCACACATCAATAACATTACATAGGAGTGTCATAGAGAAATGGGGGTGGGCTCATTTGACTCAGGCAACCAATCAGCATCCCAATATGATAATGAAGCTCACAAGCCACGCCCCCAAACTGGTCCCATAGACTGCCATTATAACTGGCCTACATGCATATCTATGCTTAGCAGTGTCCTATTGGCTTGGGGGATGGCTCATCTGACTCAGACAACCAATGAGCATCTCAATATGATAATGAATCTCACAGGCCACGCCCCCAAATTTATCCCATAGACTGCCATTATAACTGGCCTACATGTATATCTTTGCTTGGCAGTGTCCTATTGACTTGGGGGTTGACTCATTTGACTTGGACAGCCAACCACATTCAAGTTCACTCTGTAACCTCGCCCATAGCAACAAAAGAGAGTACCCTAGCAACCATTCATCAACAGCTATATCTCGGCATCAGAACATCGTAGAGACTTGGGGATTGGCTCGTTTGACTCATGCTAGCAAACGGAACTTCCTATATGCTACACATGCTAGCAGTGACTAGCTACATGCTAATATTGACTAGCCAAGTACTGTAACTTGCTAGAAATGCTCACTAAGTATAAATATTTCATCAGGCATGTATGTGAGGCTTGCCTAGTAACCACCCAGGGTACCCTAGCAACTGCCTAGCAACCACCCAAATTACCCTAGCAACCGCCTAGCAACCACCTAGCAACCGCCTAGTAACGTCTTAGTAAGGGCCTAGCGACCACTCAGGACACCCTAGCAACCGCCTAGCAACACCTTAGCAACCGCTCAGAATACCCTAGCAACCACCTAGCAACACCTTAGCAACCACCTAGCAACCACTTAGGACACCTTAGCAACTGCCTAGCAACACCTTAGCAACCACCTAGCAACCACTCAGAACACCCTAGCAACCGCCTAGCAACCACTCAGAACACGCTAGCAACACCTTAGCAACCACCTAGCAACCACTCAGGACACCCTAGCAACCACCTAGCAACACCTTAGCAACCACTCAGGACACCCTAGCAACCACTTAGAATACCCTAGCAACCACCTAGCAACACCTTAGCAACCACCTAGCAACCACTTAGGACACCTTAGCAACCGCCTAGCAACACCTCAGCAACCACCTAGCAACCACTCAGAACACCCTAGCAACACCTTAGCAACCACCTAGCAACCACTCAGAACACCCTAGCAACCACCTAGCAACACCTTAGCAACCACTCAGGACACCCTAGCAACCGCCTAGCAACCACTTAGAATACCCTAGCAACCACCTAGCAACACCTTAGCAACCACCTAGCAACCACTTAGGACACCTTAGCAACCGCCTAGCAACACCTTAGCAACCACCTAGCAACCACTCAGGACACCCTAGCAACCGCCTAGCAACGCCTTAGGAACCACTTAGAATACCCTAGCAACCACCTAGCAACACCTTAGCAACCACCGAGCAACCACTTAGGACACCTTAGCAACCGCCTAGCAACACCTTAGCAACCACCTAGCAACCACTCAGAACACCCTAGCAACTACCTAGCAACACCTTAGCAACCACTTTGCAACCACTTAGGACACCTTAGCAACCGCCTAGCAACACCTTAGCAACCACCTAGCAACCACTCAGAACACCCTAGCAACCACCTAGCAATACCTTAGCAACCACCTAGCAACCACTCAGAACACCCTAGCAACCACCTAGCAACACCTTAGCAACCACCTAGCAACCACTCAGGACACCCTAGCAACCACCTAGCAACACCTCAGCAACCGCCTAGCAACCACTCAGAACACCCTAGCAACCGCCTAGCAACGCCTTAGCAACGACCTAGCAACCACTTAGGACACCTTAGCAACCGCCTAGCAACACCTTAGCAACCACCTAGCAACCACTCAGAACACCTTAGCAACTGCCTAGCAACGCCTTAGCAACGACCTAGCAACCACTTAGGACACCTTAGCAACCGCCTAGCAACACCTTAGCAACCACCTAGCAACCACTCAGAACACCCTAGCAAGGATTCAGAACATCCTAGCAACGATTCAGAACACCCTAGCAACCAATAAAAATACATTGTACCCCATCGATTTGCCACGCAAACCCCATTCACATTTCCTTTAGGAAATGTACAATTCTAGTTATTATTATTATTATTAAAAACGTGGCGATTAACCATTATTAAGCAACTGAATTTGTTATTTATAATTGCTGCATTAGACGCTGTAAAACCCGCTACACAGGGTTGCCCAAACTTTTTCTTACGAAGGACCAAAAACCAAACTTAACTGGGGCTAGTGGCCCTAAGTTAATATAGTTGCCATGAGTATTTTCCTAATTCATTTAATAATATAAAACAAAAAATAACTAGAAAACATTGCTTTATATTAACTAATACATAATATATATATATATATATATATATATATATATATATATATATATATATATATATATATATATATATATATATATATATATTATGTATTAGTTAATATAAAGCAATGTTTTCTAGTTATATATATATATATATATATATATATATATATATATATATATATATATATATATATATATATATATATATATATTTATATATATATTTACATTTTATACTGAACCTATTACAGTAAAAATAAAAACAATCAATTTTTTTTTTTTAAAGAATGAAGTTCCACTAGTTTTTGCCTTGGTTAGCTCACCGATGTCTTCTGCGTTGTCCTGTATTCTTTAAGTGACATTATTTATATTTAAAAATCAGATTCAATTACAATATTTAATTAAAACATTTAATTTCAGTTTGCTTTTTTTGCAAAAAAACAAAAAAGGCTTGGTCAAATCATAAATGACGATCTCTTTTGAAGGAATTCACCCCAACTCTGTCCATCCTTCTTACTCTCTTCTCAGATGGGATGGCGGGCCTAATCACAGGTTACCATCGGCCTATGTTAGACATAAAGCCTGTGTCAATGGCGACACCTGCTGATTATAGAAAAGTATGACATTGTGCTTCTATACAAGTACAATTGTGCGAGCCGAAACAGAAATAAAATAATTTTGGAATTAATAAAACATAAGTGGCAATACATAAAAGTGCCCGTTGTCGGCTCATGCATAATACGTAATGTTAACTGTAAAAAAGCAACTCTCCTTTGCAGCTTAATTTGTTTCTGTGATTTTGTAATGTTAAAGTTGTGAAATAGTTGTTGCTTATTTCTCGTAGAGATATTTTCGTTTGTGTAAAGAGGTATACAGTGCTCGGTCAGCATAATTGATTACACTCCATTTCGAAAATGAATATTTTTTATGCATTTCTCAGTGAATATAGGCGATGTATTTTGATGCATTTAAACAAAACAGATTTATTAAACAGATGTAATTATTAAAATAACATTTCAGTCTCCACACATATTTAGAAATTGAAAGATAATACAATTAAATTCAATCAGTTTTGTCAGTCAGTTTTGGGTAGATAGGATGTTTAAATGTTTTTAAAAAAAAGCTTCTCCTGCTCACAAAGGCTGCATTTTATTCACATTATTTCACAGTACAATTGTGAAATGTTATTGCACTATAAAATAACTGTTCAAAAGTAGTTTATAATTTAATATATTAATTTATTCCAGTGGTTTTATTTATTTATTCATTACTCCAGTCTTTAGTCACATGATCCTCAAAAATCACTTTAATAATAATAATAATAATAATAATAATAATATTATTATTATTATTATTATTATTATTATTATTATTATTATTATTATTATTATTGAATAGAGTAATTTTCTTTAAACAAAGAAAAAAAACTGATCCCAAACTTTTGACCGGTAGTGTATATGTAAATGATATGAAAATAAATCAATTAACTCATTAAAGCTATGGGTGTAAAGTCTACTGACTTTAAAAACTATTATTAACTAATCAAAATTATTAATAACTTTATTATACAATTGTTAACATAATAATAGTAAATAATAATAAAAAATAATGAATGGCAGGAATGGCATCTGCAGTAAAATAGATGTCAGAGTAATTGGTGGTTCATTATGGTGTGGTGCCCCCTGATAAAGCAGGGACTTGACAAAGCAGAAGAAAAGTGGGTTAGTTAAGTGTTTAAATGGATAGCTCCCACAGAAATGAAAATTTTATATTTTTCTAGTTGTTCAAAACCCTTCAGGAAATCTTCTTTTAGAAGAAAGCTGAAAACCTATAACCATTGACTTCCATGGTATTTTTTGTGTATCAGTCGATAGCCTACAGGTTTTCGGCCTCTTTAAAAAAAAAAAAAAGATTTAAGCATTATTTTAGTGGAAATAAGCTTATTTCTGCAACTTTTCTTGGGTCAAATCAAAACGACAAACATTGTTATATACCAAAATCATATATTTTACACTAAAATCAGGTCCATAGTTAGGGGGTGGTCGGGTGGTTGGAAAGATCAAACCACTCCATGACACAAGTCCAGAATTTCACCCATATATGAGCTAATTTATCCCATTTTTGACTGTCATGCCATCATCAATTGTGAAAATTATAGAGAGAAGAAAGTTTTAAAACGAATTTATTTTTTAGCAGTTTTTATTTGAAATCAAGTTAACCAGATTCCTATTTTTTATGATAAATGATAATATATTTGTATTTAATTTTTTTATATTTATTTATTTATTTTGTAATTCTAATTTAATAACAATATTTATAAAATTGGATTAATTTATAGTTTAAATTCTAATTTCGCAGTAAAATAGTATGGTGAGCCCTTTGACAAAATTGTAGGAAATATTTTTTGTGCATCAAAAAAGTGTGGTTATGATCCCCATCCGACAAGCGGATCCAGCAAACATTACTTCTTAAAATGTCACTAAAATGCAGAATTGAATAGAAAAATAAGGCGAATAACTGCAAAAAAGTTTAACCCCTTTTAACAGGTTATAACTACGGGCCTGAATATATCCCTCTCCCGGGAAAATATATTTCTAACAATATAAAAGCAGGGGTCGGAAACCTTTTTTCAGCAAAGAGCCATTTAAGATTTTATTTTATTTTTTTTTTTTTGGCAAATCAATTTTTTAAAGAGCCATTGGGGATATATGAAGCATCACATGTTGAGCAAGTCCAAGAAAGGATAATTTATAGATTTTATTTCTTTTCATCGTCACCAATCATAAATGTTGTTTAAATTTACGTCACTGAGGTTACCATAGAAATGTAAGTTGTATGTTGTATCGTTTATTGTTGTCGCGTTTCAAGGTTAATTCACAGCACCGCACACCTGCATTGCTTGAAACATCCTTTTATTATTATTCATTTAGCTGTAAAGATATACAATAAAAAGGTTATTTGATGATATTTTCAATAGGAAACTGATATTTAGTGACAGTTTATTTTATTTTTGGTTAGAGCCATATTCCTACCCCTAATAAAGCAGCACGAGATATAGCACTATAACCACAAGGGGGCAGTATGACACCAATAAACCCATCTCACCGCTGTGGCAAACCAGAGCCAAACTCAGATAAAACAAGAAAACATGAATGCCACATTCTATAAATCAAACTCTTATACTTAAAATAAGAAAGCATGTATATTCAATATTTTATTCAAATAATTTTGATCATAAATATATTTTTATGCTTTAACTGCGCATGGACGATAATGCATAATGAAAATATAATAAACCTATGTACCTATAATATACATTTAATCTATAAAAAAACAAAGCAACTACAACAACAACACAAAAACACTTAAGACCGGACACTGCCATCAGGCAGAATTTTCTCAGATCTCAAGACAGGTTTGCATGTCTTTCGAAAGACTCTATGGAATTTGACTACATGCCACGACTGTGCACATCAGGTATGTGACAAACCGATGTCTTGCGGCTGAAGTTCACAGTTCACACACGTTTACCGTCAAACATAAAAACAGCGCATTCATGTGCACGACATTTGCATACACCGACAATAAATAACGAACAGTCTATTCCTCGATTCCTGATTTAGGCCTTCATTTATAGTTCAGTATTGATAAAGGTTATTTTGGGTACTAGAGGTTAAGACCTACTTCTGGTACCACGCCTTGCCATAATAAAGAGGCACACAAGCAAGTGCCGCAGGGGTGATCAGTGGCCCAGATAAACTTCTCCAGACTCCTTTCACAGCCACTCTGAATCAGAAAAGAAGTGAACTGATGAGATCAAAACCGTTCATCCATTGTCAGCCACAGCCAAGCATGCCCTAAATTTACAAATTAAAAATAATGTAGCCTGTCCTTAAATCATTCGTGCCCGGCACTACACTCTTAAAATAAATGTTCTCTTGGCATCAAATGATTGCGTGAATAACCTTTGGAACCTTTTTAGCGCACAAAAGTGTCTTTAGAGTGAAAAGAGTAGATCAGGGAAATGTCCTTTATAATCCGAAATAAACAGTGTATTTCCAAAATTAGGGTTTCATATTGATGCCAAGTGAAAACGATATTTTTTAACTGTTCAGAGATCAGTTCCCCATTACAACTCGAATCAACGATATTTAATTTAAACCTTTTATTGCACTGAAAACATTTCCCAATAGAACAGTTGATGCCAATGCAGATGTTTAAATGGTTTGGTTATCTAAAGAACGTTTTTATTTTCCAGTTTAAAGATAAAACAAGCGACTTTTCTTTTTTTAATGCTGTACATAACAATCTTCATCACATCTAAGCAATGGATTATCATAATAACTATCATATAATAGCTAATAATACTATTATATTGTATGATATAGTACAATAATATCATATATTAGCTACTTTAAGCAAAGTCAGCTTCTCACTTTTAAGGCAGCTGGTTTACTCACCTCTCAAAGCAACTGATCGCATTTCACAGTGTATATCTTCCTAACTAATGCTGATTCATTAAATAATATAATGTACTTATTAAAGCTCATATTAGTAAGATGTGGGCCATTTAAAATCTATTTGACGTTCTTTTAACGCATGTGAACTGGAACGAGAACATGAAACATTTACTAACTAGTATAACAGTTCTACAAAAAAATATCTCCAGCATTTCACCTCTTCATTATCGCCATAACAGATAAAATCCCCAAAAGCCGAAGTTTGGAGACGTTTAGGCGGAGGTCATTTCGCCTTGAGGGCTGGAGAGAGAGAGAGAGAGAGAGAGAGAGAGAGAGAGAGAGAAAAACACAAGCGCGAAGAGCCAATAGGAGCCGAGTGTCCGCCCATGTGCCATATAATTCAGAGTTTCTCATACTACATCTCTGCCATTACCTTCAGTGCTTCAACAGAGGGAGTGTGAGAAAGCAGTTCATCGAGGATTTTGTGTTACAGGCATCGTCCCAAACCCAACGTCTGCATGACTTGCTTCGGTCTGCCTTGGAAATAAAGTGGACGATCGTTGTTTTTTCCTTCCTTATTAAGGATGAGTGGACCGACATATGACAGGAAGATACCCGGTATTTCGACCGATCTTTCAGGCTCTATGAGTTGCCATCCGACTTCTAAGGACTCTCCGACTCTCCCAGAGTCATCGGCTACAGACATGGGTTATTACAGCAGCCATCACGAATACTACCAGAGCCCTCCATATCCTCAACAGATGAACTCATATCATCAGTTTAATCTGTCAGGGATGGGGGCAACACCCGGAGCGTATCCCACCAAGACAGAGTATCCTTACAATACTTATAGACAATACGGACATTACAACAGAGACCTGCAGACGCCACCACAAAGTGCAGGTGAGATACTTATAAAATTGCATTCGGATATATATGCACTAATACATTTATCTTTCTGCGCAATTTCAGCATTACTTTTTCCTCTAAATAAAAACTGCAATTGCCTTTGTGTCAGGCTCAAGTTAGGAACTAAAGTTTGCTTTCGTCTTGAGAAAAAATATTGTAAATTATTCATACTTATTTAACCTACTTCTTGGGTTGATTTTGTAACATTTAAATCTATATTGTCCAAATAAACTTACAATTTATAGGACTAGTAAAGTTTATTTGTTTCAGCAGGTTAGAAAGTTGTCTCTATCACAACAGACTTGCGGTCGCTATAAAACAATTATGACATTTTTATTGCATCTGTAACGCGATTAATCATTATTAATCGATGCTCGGTGTAGGCTAGATGTCACGATGTATTTCATTCTTAGGGTAGGCCTACAAAAAATTGCTACAAGATACAGCCGTTCTTTACCTTTTGGTCAAGTTTGTGGTTTTAATTCATACTTCCTGATGCTTTCTAGACTAGATATATCATTTTACTCTATGTTGATTATTTAGCTTTCAGGAAGCAGAATTATTTAGCTTTTTAAGACATTATTATTTATATAAATAAAGGTTATACGATGCCAAAATGAGGCTAGGCCATCCATTTTCTATTTTTATTTATTTATTTGTCTGTAAAATGTTACTGAAATATAACGTGCTCTGTATTTTATTATTTCCAGTCAAAGAGGAACCAGAGACTGAAGTGCGGATGGTAAACGGAAAACCCAAGAAAATTCGCAAGCCGCGCACCATTTACTCGAGTTACCAGCTCGCCGCGCTCCAGCGCCGCTTCCAGAAAGCGCAGTATCTGGCGCTGCCGGAGAGAGCTGAACTCGCCGCACAGCTGGGGCTCACACAGACACAGGTACACCTGGAGATCACATTCATTTACAACACTGCCACTTGGCATTGCGTTAACAGCTTAAAGCGATTCCTTGCACTTCTATCGCTGACACTGAACACACTGAGATAAGGATAAGCAGCAATCTTATCAGGTCATAAAAAGACTGCTCATGTGTTGAAATGTCATTGCCCGCAATTCTCACCTCTTTAATTAATTTATTAATTGTGTAATTAATAAATTAATTAAAATAACAATCATTATTTATTTGCAGTGTTTTGTAAAGAAAGTAATTGTTCTTCGCTTTAATATTTTCTACAAGTTATTATAGCAGTTGAAGATTTAATAAGCCATCACGAATTGACAGCTTATATAAAGGAATTGTAAGGGCAATATTTATACTGCAGAAATTATTTAGTCGTTGTTTTCGAATAACATGTTTATTTTAATTATATAGCATTTAGCAAATTTCGCCTACAGTTTTAGTTAGAGTGCAAATTAAACAAAACAAATTTTAAATATTCCGTTGTAATAATTACACTGGAAAAAATGAATAATTGGATTTACTATTTTTTGGGGGGTTAGTGGTTGCAAACAATTTATATGGACTGAATTTAAAGAAACGAATTAAAGGTAGTAATGTTCAACTAAATCTGTTTGTTTAAATTCAGCCCATATAAATTGTTTGCAATCGCTTACCTTAAAAAATAGTCAATCAAATAAATCCTGCTTTTTAGTGAGGCATTGTCGGCTTTATAAAGGATTTTAAAAGTCTACAAAATAAAATAAATGTAGCTAATCTAAATGCAAAAAAACAAAAAAACAAACAAACAAAAAAAACAATTTAGTGTTTAAATGTTTGTCATGTATTAGCAATCTGGAAATCTATGTGTACTTTATGCACAATAGGTCTAAATTGCCCGAAATATTGAAAGCAGGTGAACAGCTTTGTTTAGTTAACTGCTTTGACATTGTTTCTCTGGTCTATTCTAATGGCCGACAGGTGAAAATATGTGCTTTGATTTCTATTAAACTGTATTATCAAACCCTGCGCTTTGTTTAAAAAAATAGGTTATATTTAGCAGGATAAGCACTTATTACAACAATTTCAAAATTTAACTTTGGCATCATTTAGTTTTTGTTTTTTACATTAGGGTTGCAGTTTTACTTAGTTGCTTCTTTTTAACGGACTTAATGTTGTTTAAAATAAACTGAACGTTGTTTTATTTTCCAAACAGGTGAAAATCTGGTTCCAGAACCGGAGATCCAAGTTCAAGAAGCTTTACAAGAACGGCGAGGTTCCGCTAGAGCACAGCCCGAACGCCAGCGACTCCATGGCCTGCAACTCGCCTCCATCCCCGGCTGTTTGGGACAATAACGCGCACTCTAGCCAGGTCAACCGGGGGCAGATCCCCCAGCCACCCCTCAGTTCCACACCCCCCTACATGGAAGATTACAGCAATCACTGGTACCAGCAGGGATCACATTTACAGCATCCAGTGCACCACCCGGGACCACCGCAGAGCGTGGGGGCCGTGTATTAACAGACACTGATGGAAGAGTTTAATATAAGCGCAAAAAGACTTTTGGAAAAACTCCGCAGAAATAAGCTGACAGATACTCCGCGAGTATCTAGAGTGGAACAGCAAACTTCTGGACTGTTTGAACGCATATCTGTTGATATGAATGCTTTGTGTTAAAATAATAATAATAGTATAATAATAAATAATTGTTTCAATGTGTCCCGGCTACTCAGACCTATTTCACATGCACATAGGTGTAGGTTAAACGATGTAAAGGAAGTTTAGAGTGGTTTTAAATTATTATGTTGTATGACTTCCTTTATCTTCATGTTTTGCTCATTAATAGGTGAATATTAAAAATGTTTTAAAGAATGATTGAACCCCAAATTGTGTTGTTATCAGCCACGTACGCCACCCACAATGTGGGCTGGAGTGGCGCGCGCTTCACAGACTCAGGACATAAGTTATAGACTGTACAAAATGTTGAAAGCTGTACATAAGTGTTTAAATAAAGCAGAACCACTAAATTCGTGTTACTTCAACAGATAGAGACTGCACGGTGGTGCTCGAACCATTTTATATTCCTGTAAGTAGTTTTATTGTTATTCTGTCAAACCGAATAAATGCAAAATGAAAATACTCCCTCATTTACTCACTTTGTTTCATTGAGCAGATTTTAATTATTTGCAAATCTGACGCTTGTAGTGATATCGTGCTGTTTGGACTCTTACGAAAGGGTTAAGGCAGACAGATGTTATTTTTTGTGATGTGTTTGCATGCATAAGCCTGGTAGGGCTGCGTGCAAAGAGGCTGTAGGAGGCGACAGGCGAGCAGACATGTTGGAGTCACTGGATTTTATTAGTATTCTGTTGGCAGATAACAAGATAGACTACAGCAAAGGAGGGGGTGACTACTGGAATAAAGCATTGAGCTTTAGGGATAGTCGGTCACAACAAGAATAGGCAGGGCAAACAAAGGCATCTGACGTCGGACTAGAAAAAAACCCACGAGGTTTACAGGTATATGTAAATTGCAGCCCGACGGTATTTCAAAGCGGCATTTAACCTGTTCCCGCCCAAATTCCGCCTTCCCGCGGTTTTGGTTTCTTTTTCATGCCAGTACATATTATCTGTCTCTAATGACCTTCTGTCATTAAGCCTTGTCATAGTAGGATATTCACATGTTTTTTTTTCCAGATATTCAAAAGAAATAGCGTAAACTAATTTTAAACGAAAAATCTCTGAATTTTACTTCATGAATACACATTCACTTGTCAGGCAAAGCAGCAAAATATGATTGTTGAATTTTCTTATATTATACATTTTTCTTCTGTAGACAATAACTTAAATTATTAAGTGATAGTTCGCCCCAAAATGAAAATTATAATCACTAACTCACTCTTGACTTGTTCAAAAGTTTGAGCTCTTTTGTTTTGTTCATTGCGTTTTTATTTTCAGTACATTAAAAAGAAATAGTTTAAGCTAATTTTAAACAGAAAATCTATCAATTTTACCTCATGAGTACTACACAGTTCACTTGTCAAGCAAAGCAACAAAATACGATTGTTGAATTTGCCTACATTAGGCCTATACATTATTTTCTTCAGACAACATCTTCAGTTATAATTTGCCCCAAAAATAAAAATTCTATCATCATTTACTCACCATTGAAATTTTTTGCTCTTTTGTTCGCTTCATTGCGTTTTTATTTTTCCAGTCCATTCAAAATAAATAGTGTAAGCTCATATTGAACTTAAAATATATTTTAAAAATCTATATCTATAAAAATCTATAAAAATCTATAATACAAATTTACTTGTCAAGCAATGCAATTATCGAATTTTCTTACATTATACACTTTTTTAATAGTCAACCACTTCATTTAAAAGATAGTTCGCCCAGAAATAAAAAAATTCTTCCTTTTTTCACCCTTGTTCAACATTTTGGTTTCTTTTGTTTGGTTTATTGCGTTTTTATTATTTACATTAAAGAGAATTTTCAATCGAAAATGTTATAATATTTCACCTCATGAATAATACACAAACATTCAAGTGTCAATCAAGGAAACAAAATACATTTGTTGAGTGTTTCCATACATTTCTATAGACAACACCTTCGGTTAAAGGGATAGTTCGCCCCCCCAAAAAAAAGAAAATTATTTTATTATTTTCTCACTAAAGAGAAGATATTATAAAGCATGCATAACCACTGATTCTATAGTAACTCTATTTTATCTTTCCTGCTAAGGAAGACAATAAAAATCTTCTAAATAAGTGTTTTTTTTTTTTTTTTGGTGTTCAACACAATAAAAACTCAAACTGGTTTTGAACAAATCAAGGGTGAATATAGGATCGATTCATTTAAATTTTTGGGCAAAATTTTTTTTAAAAGTGAAAAAGTTCGCATGGTCTCAGGAATATGCTAGTGTTTCTGGTGGTCAGGAGTTTACCAGCGTCAGATGTTTTCTGGAAGAATTTATTTCCTGTAAGTCCTACTGAAAACATGTGTTGTTGATGTTTATTCAAGGAAATTGGCCAGAAGTCGTCCAGTCTTAGCCAAACATAATGCAGAAATTAGGTGTGAAAATAATTATATGAATCGATTTCGTAATAAATAAAGCCTACAATCAATTTCAGGTGCCAAAATAAAAAAAAATTAAATGTAGACAGTCTCTATGCGAATTTTACTTAACTTTACTGGCTGTAAGGTTTTACGAAAAACTTATGGCATTAACAAACATAACGACATAGCATTTTCAAGACAGACAATCATAATACGAATATATAATGAAATTGTAAATAAATATTAGCATAAGAATATAATTTTAATGCACATGAATAATGTAACCAAATGTGATAGAAGTTTGTTAATATTTTAAAGAAAATATAAAGTGTTACAAATGGACTAAAACCATAGGTCAAATTTATAGTCAAGTCTGTATTTCCTATGCGCATAATTATATGCGGCCTATATTAGCACCAAGTGTTCCGTAAACATGAATCATTCATCTTATTGTGGATGGCGCAAACAATTTGTTTCTTTCTGCTTTTTGTGATTTTAATTACTAACGTCAATTAAATATAATCAAAAAACAGACACTACGCATCACAAAACTTCAGAAAATTGTAATTGTTAGGTGTTGTCTGAACACCATGTGCTTTATATGGTCAAATTAATTTAATTTTTGTCTCAGTTCACACTAAAACGTCTTTTATGAGATGAAAGATTTTTTGTGTATCATAGGCTATCATAACTGTGCGAATTGAAAAAAAGACTTAATACAAGAATGCCCTCTGGTTTAGGTGGAATGGGCGCAAAACCATAATTTGAACCACAGAAACCATAAATAATCCGTTTTCATGCAGACATCATACGACTAACCGCTAATGTTGAAGTTCTTCATTCAACCCCATATGCAGAATGAGCTACAAAACCGTAATCCAGTGTGAAAGTTGAATTTCCTAAATTGGAATCTTAAACAGACCAGCATTTGAACATATAGGTCTAGCTATTTTTCCTTTATATTTTTAAAGGCCCGGTGTTTGGTTGGTTTTTCTTATATTTCCACCATTCTCTAAGGAATCTAAATGTGTAAAAGGGTAATTTGTAGCCACCCACATGGGACATTATTGCACATGGTATTGCTTTATGGCAAAACTCTGGGAGCCAAATAGTTACTAATTCGGGGACTCTTAAAATAAAAGGATGGGATTTTTATTTGACAATCCTATAAACACTTTTTGTTTAATAAAGATTCTGTGGATGATCAAACCAACAATACTTATATTTCTCTTTAGAGTGTATTTCAAAATACAGAGATATTTAGAGATGTTTCACATCACAGCAACGTCGAGTCAGTTACAAGCAACCTAGACAATCCATCTAGGTGACCAACTCTACAAATTTTGCATCCAAAAATACTGCAATAAAATTCAAAGCATAGGTGGATGTAGATGCTGATGCTGACAGAAAAAAAACGAAATGCCACTCTATTAATGCCATGATAGATGGAGATATTTAAGATGGTTGGCTGGTCAACTGTGAGTCATTTCTGGCCGTTTCATAGTTGTGGAATTAGTCATAAAGGTCTTATAATACTCGCCTCGCCGTCGCATGCGATTAAATTACTCTTCTACCTCCAATAGAGAAGAAAGAGTCATATTCACACCTAAAACCTGTCAGGCCACTTAGTTCTCTTTAAAACATGATAATCCCGTCATCTGCGTACAATGGCCATAGCTCAAACCCTAAGACATTTTATCCCCTCTAATGTGTTTACCACTTTCATCTGACGCAGTTGTGCCATAGGGTCCATAAAGAACGGCTGCTATCTGTTTGATACAATATTTGCAGTTGTAGTTAGGCCATATGTAACATATCTGCTTTCCGTTGGGCTTGTTCGTGGTGTGTGGCCTTCAATTATGGTCTATGATCTCGGTGGCGTCGTCTTGGGACACATCGCTCATTCAGAGAAACCCAAAAGCTGAGTGTGTGGCCTGACGTGGTCACCTCGACGAGAAGCCCTTGGTCCCGTGTGCTCTGTCCGAGCCTGAACTGTTGAACTTGAACATGATACTAAGATTCAGTGCACCGCAACACCTAAATAAAGATAGGGAGGGCCAATCTTTACGTGTTTGACGAGAAACCGTATCCAAAAAAATGGCACAGGAGGCCTCTGGGGTGGTTGAACAGGAGGTCAGCTGCGGTTGGGACACGCACATGTTGCCATGTAAAGACAGAGGGCAGCTGCCTGACACCCGCTCAATGCCCGGGTCCACAGGCTTCACTCAGCAGCATCGTTCTGCTCCAAATGTAAATACGATCAAATGAGAGAGGTTTTCTTGACAGCTGTGAACCACTGAACTCTCTTTCACCCCACAAACTGGGGACGATTTCGGGAACGGGTTCCATCCTTGTCCCAAACCTGAATGCGTTCTGAATCACCAAAGACTGTACGTCTACAAATGCGTCTCAATTAAAACTCATCCAGCACCTCATGACTACTATCAGTCCATCTCCCATCACCCTTTAGTGCTCTCCCAAATCAGCTTCCCACGTAATTGCCCTGTTTAAAAGCCCCTTTTCTCTACTTGTCCGACTTGAGCACCCATTATTCTAATCTCGAGATGTAAAATTGCCCATAATTTCCCATGTGAGAGCTCGCTACTTCATTCAAAAACACTTGTCTTCTCTTCCCATGACTGTCACAAGTAAACGGAGCAAGATCAACTCCACAAATCGAACTCGGGGATGGGAGTATATAAAGAGGTGCATCTTAAAATCATTCCATACTTTTCTGCACCATAAGTGCAGAGAGATGGTTCCCATTTACAGAAGACTGGTGGATTTTTATTTTCTGTGTCTTTGTTATACCTGTCAGGAGGATGTAGGTAAGTGATTTTGTTTACACTGTATTTCAACCTGATTTCGTGTTGGGTATTTTTGAGCCACTGAGACGGTTTAACATGTAAAAGAGAACAACTGATTGTGGGACTGTAGATTCATCGCTGTAAATCTCCTACAGATGTTGCAGAGGCCTATAAAGCGTATTATTGTGCTTGATATTAGAGTTTCACGCTGTAAAAGGTTTTGGAAGAATTTTGTCATTATTGTTTATTTGCATGAGAGTTGCATGTGGCTCGCATTAATTTATATTACAATGCTGCATAAAATATTCACTCAGCAATTTAATTTACATTATTGCCGCTTGCGACTGATTAAGCCAGATTTATTTCGAGCCGAAAGAGCCCCACACCATGCTGAGTTGGGTTGGGTTGGATCTAAAGAGCTTGAAATGACAGAGATGCTTTGTAATATGGCTGTTTAAACAAGGCTGTTTAGACAAGACCCTGTTGAGTGAACCGGGTCAAAGTCAGGTCAAGTGGACCCCGCATTCCTGCAGGTGGCATCTCATTACAGTGGAGCAGAGTGAAGGCGCCCTTTACTTTCAATGATAACCCGCTTTTAATATAGATGATTTTCGTTTTTTTTTTGTTGTTGCTGCGGCCTAAAAATCAAATTCAGACGTTATATTAAACAACAATTCTCATTGCGTTTCCCACGTCTTTGAACGCTACATACAAAAGGAGTATTCTGGAAAATAATCGCAACAGAAAAGCAACCAATAAATCATTGAGGGTGACATTAAACGAGCCCCAGAGTAAGGTGGGATTCTTTACAGTAATACAAACGTCGTGTTCACTGTGTTTATATAGTTTAAGCACTGAATGAACATTTAAGTACGTCTTATTCCCATCACGCGCGTGATTGAATGTTGTGGTGATTTATCATGGTGGCATCACGACATCCACTCAGTAAGCACACTGAATTATTTTACCATTACTTTAGAAAGAGAGGGGGGAAATAACCCGTGGAAAAGCAGATGTTTGCTGATCTGAGAGACATTTTTAATGCCCACTTATCATTGCATTGTTGCATCTAACAGACTAGTTTATTTGTTATTTATTAATTAATTAATTGCATGGTATTATTTATTTTTTTAATTGGAAAGACTATATTTATATGATTCTGACTACATAAGATTACCTATCTGAAAAGAAAAATGGACTTTAAATCAATTCAACCTTTTCAGTTGGAGAAGGATTATTCAATATTGAATATATGCTCGCGCAATCTATAAATGGAGATTATTAAATAAATGATCCGTTTTTTAATTTAGTATTCAATAAATTATTCAGATCAATCACAAAATTACCAATATATCAACAAGTAGAACTTTGTAACTGGTATATGTATACCAGTTACTGCTAAATGTAACTGGTATATTTCAAATATTTGCCATTTTCCCCAAAAAAGCTAAAGTCTATTATTAAAACACATCCCGTCATTGATGTATCTATATCTAAACAATGAATGTACTCTTATAGATAGAGATTTTAAAGTAGGCTAGTGGATAGGCTATCATTTTTAAATTATGATCGGATAGTTCTATACAAATCCATGGGAATGTTTTCGAAAATACATCAAAAGCCTTTATGTCACTCTTACTCAAATTAAAATAATAAAAAGAACAAAACACAGCAAAACTAAATAAAACCAGCTCATCTTATACAATAAATCCCTAGATCACAATTATTTAATCGTAATAAACGTGTGCTTGGACTATTTCAGGGCGAAAACAAATCAATAATCTCTAAAGAGCATTGTATTTACATCTGGGAACTTGTAAGTGATATTTCATATTTTGCGGTCATATTTGTTCAATCTCAACCTCTGCTTTGTTCATTTTGAAAATAACTGTGTGCTATTGTATTGCAGAACCCCTAATTATAGGCTATTATAAATCTCTGGTGTATCGGCAACAATAAATTAAATGACTCGAGTTTATTAATCATTAACAACAATAATAAAATGTCTCTTTAAACAGAGTAAAATTGCCAAAAACAGTTTTTTTCAGTTATATCACAAAATATTTTAGTAAACAATTCTTAAATTATGATTATAATTATCAATAATCATTATCATCATTATAATAAAAAAAATTAGATTTATTTAATGTTGCCTCTGCTATAGAGTAGCTAAATAGTTCTATTAAGTAACTACACGCATATGGTTATAACTTATAGTAAGAATGAACATTACCTTGAGGGTTATGCATGATTTGTTATCACTATATGTGCTCAGTTTATATGAGAACACCCCTCATAAATCTTTTATTTAAATTAATATTTTCAATAGAGTGCTTTTTAATATTATATTTGTGCATATACATTAATTTGGTCAGTACTGAAGCCAAATCTGGAGCTAATCTAACACAATAACACAATAATGGTTCAAAAATTAATAGCGCAAATTTCTATGTTAGGGAAAAAAAATATTAAATACATTTTTTAAAAATAGCAAAAATCAAGAGAAACAAAAAATATATACAATTTCGTTAAAATGTTGTAGTTTGTATTTCTTTAATTTTTTTGCAATATTTTGATGAATTTAAATGTATTATCTTTCCATTTCTAAAGATGTTCTGTGACTAATGTATTATTTTAATAAATATATCTGTTTAATAAATCTGTTTTGTTCAAATGTGCCAATATATATTACCCATATCCACTGAGAAATTGATCAAAAATATTCATTTTCAAAATAGGGTGCATCTTAAAATACAAACTTGCCAGTCTTTTTTGTTAGTGTAAATAACAGTTTACAAAATTCACAATTAATAAATACATTTACAGAAAGGAAAGTTTCAGTTGATGTTAAAGGAACTATCAAAGCCAATATAGGAACCACATGTTATCATCTCCATTGTATTCAATTCAAATAAGAATATTTTGAATATCTGAGTCAGTCATTCACAGCATGAACACTTTCATCCTTTCATAAATCCTTTATTTCAAGCACATTGTAAAAGATCTGGAAAAGGTTGAAAAGCTACTGAAGTGTAATATGGGAGTTCGGGAGCACCTGCTTGCATAGAGAGTAAACACAGTCTTTTCAAACACACTTAGCAATAAAAACACAAGTCAAGAACATTGTAAAGGAAAGCACCTTCACGGCAGGTGTCGACACGGAATGGAGTCTCTCTGGCTCTGATTTTTTCCGAATTCAATCACATCATCTGAGGTCTGGGCACGGGATCCTGGTGGTGTGGAGGATACCAGTGGCCGTAATTGTTCATATAACTGCTGGGATGCATCGGTGGCACTTTGTTGGCCATTGAAACCTCCCAGAGCTGAGACAAACCTGGAGAACATGGCGACGAGGAGGATGTGTGAAGCAGTTCTCCTTCAGGTCCACTCGACCCATGCTTCATTATCTTCTTATATTTGGAGCGCTTGTTTTGAAACCAAATTTTCACCTAAACACACAAAAATGAGCATTAAAACACATCATTACTAGAATGGAGGCTGCATATGTTTCTCCATTGAGCCATCATGGCGTCAGTGGTCTATTTCTGACACCCTTTTTCCATTATGATTCTGATTTCAAGACAGATTTTTGTCAAGATGGACTGTGTTTCATTACACGCATGCTCAGCAATTGTTCCACCCTGCCATTTTTATGACATCAGTGAAGCATGTGTCTGACAACAACAATCACAGCGTAAAAATACATTCAAATTTAGCTGATCTGAAATGACTTCCAGAGAGATGGAAGATTCCAGATTTTTATAAAAGAACCACTTGAACGCATTTAGGGATTACAATATCCACACTGTACAAAATTGAATGACAAAAAGTCAAGAAATAGTATTTGTATGCTGCTTGAACTTCTCCCTGTGTTTGCATGGGTTTCTTTCAGGTGTTCTGGTTTCTCTACAGACATGCGGTATAAGTGAATTGAATAAACAAAATTGGCCATAGTGTATGAGTGTGTGTGTGTGTGTGTGTGTGTGTGTGTGTGTTTGTGAATGAGTTTGTTTGGGTGTTTCCCAGTACTGGGTAGCAGCTGGGAGGGCATCCGCTGCGTAAAACATAAGCCGAATTAGTTAGCGGGTCATTCCGCTGTGGCGACCTATGAAATAGAGACTAAGCCGAAGGAAAATAATTGAATAAATGAATGTTGCTTTAATAAGGTAATCAGGTTAAACTACACTGTAAAGAATTATAAAAAAATATTTTAGTTTCATTGTAACTTATTAAACTAAGCTATAGTTCTAACTTAAATTTATAAGGTACGCAAGCTGTTTTAAGTCAGTTTAACATAATATATAACTCGTAAGGTTGATTTGATTCAGCTTAAAAAATGACTTTTTTACAGTAAAAATTGTTTAAGTTATGAAAAGTTTAACTTAATATTTTTTGTCAGATTGATTGATGTAAGTTGGGATGACTAGAAAAGTTAATTGGATTCAACTACAAAATTGGAGGCAGCAATATATATATTTTTACAAAGCACATATCTTTATTCAGGCTAGTACATTGAAAGCATATAAAGTACACATTAAATTGCTTTTTTTTTTTTTTTACAGTTGATCTATTTGCTTTCCCTGTGATGGGTTGCAGCTGGAAGCGCATCCGCTGTGTAAAACACATGCTGGATAAGTTGGTGGTTCATTCCGCTGTGGTGACCCCAGATAATTAAATGAACAAATGATCTATTTGCACCTCACATTTTCAATTGCAATACATATCTTCAAAGGCTTTTCTCAAACTTTTTTACTCTTTCATGCACTAAACCACATCCAAATGGTCAGTTTTATTCCTTTTTTATTGCATTGGTATTCCAGTTTATGGGTCAAAGATGAAAAGGGGTTTATATACTATAAATTACTGTTAATTTAGAACATTCTGTAAACGCCATATTAAAAGACTATTTAAGGATTACAGTGCAGCACCAAAATACTCATTAATTGTCATTTTAAATCTTTATACTTTGCATTTTAAACCATTTGGTTAGGCCTGTCACAATAATCAACATATCGACTTGTCGCACAACACATGGACATGACCTCACTCATTTTTTTGGTGATGTGATATATATCATCCATACATAACCAATTCAAGCAACATTTTAACTGATAGTGCAACACCTCTATCTCTATTGGAGGTGTCAGTGCCAGTATGGTTAAAAAACACTATAGCATTTTCTATAAATTACTATAGTATATTTTCATGTGGGTCTGACAACTGAAAATAGATCTGGTAGCAGATATAATAGTCTCTGTTACTTGTTACCTTGCACTTTTTTGTTAACATTTATGATTATTTATTAAGGATATGCGTTTTTACTTTCTGATTCCAATGCCTAATTATTAAATTGTTAAAATCACTACAATTAAATAATAAATATTCTTCAGAATGAAATATGATGTGTTCTTTGGAAGAGTGCACTTGCATTATGATGCTATTATATTGTCATTCTGGCATTATATAATAGGTGGTATAAATTACAACAACAATAATATCGTTTATCGCAATATATGTTGGTGCAATATATCCAACAACAAAATATAGATATCATGACAGACCTATATTTAGTTTGATCTATTTGTTAGCTATATGTTTTTTGATCATTCAAAATATACTAAAATTTAGCATGGTCATGTAGTTAGCATATATATATGACCCTGCACCACAAAATCTAAATTTTCATAGGTATACTTTGTGGGAACAGCCTAAAATACATTGTAAGAGTCAACATTTTTAATTTATGTCGAAAATCATTAGAATATTAAGTAAAGATCATGTTCCATGAAGACAATTGATTAGTATACAGCAGTAAATATGCTGAGAATTATTTTTTTATTAGTTTATTTAGATTAGAGATGCCCAAACTAGGGCCTGCGGGCCAAAGTTGGCCCATGCATGGCAACCTTTGGTTTGGCCCACCATCTCATCTGAGAAGAGAAGGAGAATGATAGGAATCCTTTTGGCATTGTCAGTTCAAAATTAATGCAACCCTTTGTTTGTTTTATCGTTAAAAGCAAACTGAAATTAATTGTTTTAATTAAATTGTATAAATGAATCAGATTTGGTTTAAACGTACGTCCTGTCACCAGGCAATGCAGAGACTTCGAGGAGCAAATAAAGTCAAAGGCAGATTCTGCTTGACTGGTGTACTCAGCATTGAACTCCACTGTGTTATAAATGTGATTGTTTATGTTTTTATTGTAATAAGTTATCATTTTAAAAAAGTTATGCTGCATTAGCTAATATGATTTTAAGTATTTTTTTCTATTAATTTCGAAAGATTACTAAATAAATCAGGAAATGACCCATGGCAACTTTAATTAAATATAGTTTGGTATATTTACCTTCGGGCCATGGCTCTCGAAACTATTTGGTTTTTGGCCCTTCTTACAAAAACAGTTTGTGCACCCCTGATTTGGACCAATTTAAAGATGATTTTCTCAATATCTTGATTTTTTAAAATGCCAAAACTCTAGATTTTGAAATATTGCCCCATCTGACAAACAATCCTTATTTCTTCAGCTTTCAGATGATGTATAAATCTCAGTTTCAAAAATTCACCCTTAGGGTTACATATTTTAATATATGCACTTCAGAATATCACTTCACCTGTATTTAACATACTTTCTATGTACAAAAAATAGTGATTAATGTGAATTAGCTTGTAATGTCAATGTAAGTAAGTAATGTTAATAATGTAAATTAAAGTTCCTTCCATCTTTCCCATATATACTGTATATCACCCGCCTGATTAATATATAATTTTATGCACTTTTCATGCCATTGCCAATATTATAAAACTGACTTTTTGTTCCTGAAATGCAGGCAAATTAATCCTGGATTAATGACACAATGCCCAATTTAATGGTCTGAAAGTCTATCTGATGTCTGTTTTGACATTTCAAATGTATTTATTCCATGGTAAATACACAAATGCTTCAGACGTGTCCATAATTACGCAGTCCCACAATCTGCACTCAATTTAGAAACACCTTAAAGACACAAAAGCTGTGCCTTTATAAGAATCCAGCCTACACACACAAAAGCAGCAGTCAAGAGAGCCCACCTAATGCAGTTTCCATAACCTCAGACTATCAAAATCTATGCAGCGGCCTTGCCTTTTACACAATGCTATTAGTTTGGCTGTCAACAGATTTAATAAACACACGTAAAAAAAGATTTTCTTTTTTTCTTTCCAAAAGAATTGGGTTTGCCAAACAGCTTTTATGGTGAGGTGATGGATTCCAGACCGATGTTATTATATGTGTGAGGAGGGACTTGGAAAAGCCAAACGCATACGCTGTGTGGCACTTGTTTATGTGCCTTCAATCACGTTTATGGATCAAATGGAAACTGGCAACCATTTGAAACAATGGATTTTCGCTTGTATCAGTTTTAATTCTAAGCAATGCAATTTCCATCTGAACTGCAAACGTGGAGGAGTTTTTTCGACTGCTGACAGGAACACTTTGATGCGCTTTGAGGCGTAATGAGACAGGAAACCTCTTAAAGGGGCAGGACAGACTGAACTCATTCTCCATGGCCAAAATTGAGGAGCAACCTGTCACACTAAGGGCGGCAAGTGTTTAACGCATATAAAAAGAGGGCGGGAAAGAAACTGTGAATGTAAAACAGGCTTACGCTATGTATGCCATGGGCGATATGGCTGCACCCAGGCTTACGTTTTTCTCCAGACGCACACAAGTTTGATGCATGCCTTGATATTTTACCATCCAATACAGTGTGTGCGTGTCAGCAGGAAGGATTTATAAAAATAAATCAATGTCCATAACACCACCCTACAGGAACTCATTAATGGGTGTGACATCAACAAAACAAGCATAGGTGACTTATTAATCTATTTGTTTTCCTAACTGGAATGCATAGGAAAGATGCTGAGCACATCAAAAAATAATAATAATAATAATAAAAAAATAAAAAAATTGGAGGATAGTATAGCTAAAATATAAACAACCCTGCACAGACTCATTTGTCTTATCCACTGGCCCAGAAACACCCATATTTTGTTAAATCCATCATGAGCGAGCACTTGGATACGTGTTATTAAGCACGAGGATTAAGCAATCAAGAATAAATAATACTTGGGATAACTCCATAAGCATTAGGGAAAAAGAAAACTGTCTCATACTGTAAAGACTAAGAACACAAAAGCTAGTGGGCTAACGTAAAAATGAAAGTAAAGGTTGGATTAAGTGAAATCCTCACTTAGCTTGAACAATTCAGAAACAAATCAGCCTACATGACACAAAGTACATAAATGCTCAGAAACCAGTAATGACTGAGTCATTGAGCGTTCATCCAGTGTGATACCTAGCTAAAGCCTCACCTCAGTATAATTACTTTCATAGAGATTTGCAGTGGCCTTGAACATTTTTTTTTGGTGTGCATTTGAGCCTGCTAAAAATTCATGAATACTGTTGTGTTAATAAAAGCTATCAACAGGGAACTGGAAGGGTGTATTGAAGAATTTCCTGTACAATAATCTTTCATAATTTTCTCAAGCTATTATTTATGGGTCAAGACTAAAAGGGCTTTCAAGATTCAAAGCAAGAGAAGTGTAATACAGCTTATCTATTTACAATTTCTATCTGACAAAAAAGGAACGACTGTCATGTACACTTACGGTCTAAAGTTTGAGGTCAGTTTCTTTTTCATGTTATTAAAAAAATATATATACATACTGTTTATTGAGGGGGCATTATTAAATGTAAAAAAATTGTTAAATTGTTAAATATTTATTAAATAATACATTTTAATAAATACATTTTGCTTTCTTATTCTATGTAGTTTCCAATGAAATTATTACTCCAGTCGTTATTGCTTTTTTTTTACTATTACCATTAATAATAATAATAATAATAATAATAATAATAATAATAATAATAATAATAATAATAATAGAGTAATTTTTGAAAGATCATGTGACTCTGAAGACTGGAGTAATGAAGCTGAAAGTACATTTTTACAATCACTGGAATACATTATTAAATTAAATTATAAACTACTTTTGAACAGTTCAAAACAGTTCAGTCTCAATTTTATAGTGCAATAACATTTCACAATTTTACAATCTGTACTGTATTTTTGATTAAATAAATGCAGCCTTAAAAAATTTTAAAATCATACTGACCCCAAACTTTTTTTTAAGGAACATTGCCCAAACACTTGCAATTTTAATAATCTTAACACTTTATCCATCTTTGTTACTATACTTTAAACAACTATGGCTTACTATGTCAGTAAAAAAGTCAATTATTTTAAATAAAATAAAGCATTAGGATAATTTAATCTACTATTTTGTATAAGGATAAACATGTTGTTTCATATTTACATGAACATATGTTTATTCGATTGAGAAGATTCTATCTTCTAAAATCATTCTATCCATGATTTGAGAAAAAAAAATTATATTTGTTACACTTGACTTGTATCTGAAATGCCTTTTATGGATTTATAAATCGTTTAGGTAAATTTAATGCAGACGCCAATATTGGGCTATATGTCTCTTCATGGAACTTTCTAGAAACGTTTTAGTTTGATGTTCGTTTGATTTCCCAAAATATATGTTGTAGAATATTCAGAGAACATCTTAAAGTAGCACTGCCTAGTATTAATAAAATTATAAAGCTGAATGCTAGCTTCTTAATTGCATCAAAAAACGCTTTGAAATATAATTATCATAATTTAATGAAAACGTTCCTACATATGTTTTGCTAGCTGGCTAAGTTTCAGCGTTCTGCTATATTTCTTTAAATGCGACTTATTTTGATATTTTGTTTTTTAAAACGACCAATTCCCAACATTTTTAATGAGACCTGCGTGTTTACATCGTTTTTGCGTACATAAAAATCTAAAATGCACATTTCTATGTCAAAATTCCAGCTTCTTCCAGCTGTCCACGAACATATAACAAATGCCATAAAACCGACGTCACATTAATGAGGTTCATCAACAGATGAAACTGTACACATAATATAACTCACAATCTTGTTTCACATCTGCACTCCTCGATATAAAAACTACCACTCGTCCTGCCATATTAACTAAGTGCTAGGCCTCACGAACAACGAGTTGCATTGTCACAAACAGAAGAGAATATGATGGATATTTACCTGTGTTTGCGTCAGTCCCAGTTTGGCGGCCAGATCTGCACGTTCGGGCAGCGCGAGGTACTGGGTCTGCTGGAAGCGCTGGTGCAGAGCCTGGAGCTGAACACTGGAGTAAATGGTTCGCGGTTTGCGGATCTTCTTCCCCTTGCCATTAAGGCGAATCTCACCATTCTCAATGACCGCTGGCTTTTCGTGGTCTTCAGGCATGCAGACGAAATAAAACGACAGCATTATGACACAGTAAATGTCTGTCTTCACAGTTCACACCTGCAAAACCTTCCTTAACCATCAGAAAACCGTAAATTATGATGCACTAAAGAGCTGTAAGTGTCGACTTGATTTACAATAGGTAAATAAGAGATTTATCAGGTGGTTTAGAGGAAACATTAATGGGTCATCATTTTAAAGATCGGTAAACCATAATTAACGTCGTTTTAATGTCAATTTTACAGGCCTACGAGCCTAAACTTGAACTTCGGAGCAAACAGTGACATTTAACAAAAGGCGTAATAATATCGTTATGGAGGAATAAAAAATCCTACCAATCATATTAATAATTAAAACAAAATCAGAAAAGATTCTTTACAATTTCGCAAAACTTGACAGGGATTTAGACAGCGCTTAACTTTCGGTGCACATACCCAAAGTCAATTCTAACTACACACTTTAGCAGCTTAATATAGATTGTATGGAAATATAATATTTTAACAATTATATTATTTTAGGTTTAGCCTACATGAATTGTGATTATTGCTCTAATTTCTGCATAATGTAGCTGAACATGAATACACGTCGATAAACATTTTGTTTAAATACGTTTGATTAATGCATTAATTTCATTGTCTTTTCGTTTTAACAGTGACATAAAAATTATTCTTGAATTGTATGCAAAGATGTGCATGTTTAATGTACATGTTTCAATCCAGTTCGAGGCCTATACAAGGAAAAGAAGATTAGCAAAGCTTACAAATTACTTTTTGCTGCTGAAAGGTCAGAATCGTGTGTGCAACAGAGACTTTTGTTACCATTTGCAACCGATTTATTCTAAATGGTCTTAAAACTTATTTGACCGTGTGCTTTTTAAAGTCTGGTATTTATTTGGTAATACACTGTGTATAAAAATAATTTTAGCTACTGGCGCCATACGAATGCAAAGTAAATATGCAAAACAAACCTACTTAATATTAGCTATTTCAATATAAAATAACGATGCATGTATAAAGTTCGACCATACATTGCATTTTTGTGTTGAAAATGTACCAAATAAACTGCATTGTTAATTTAGTTTATTACAAGCGCATAGAACTAAACGGGGCATCAGGTTCTCAAAGGTTGATGCATTATTATGGAGATACTCACTCGTGTTCTCAGCCCTCGTGTGCGCCAGAGCACCGCTGTGGTTGTTTGGCTGGTAAGGCATGTAAGCACCCGGAGCAGCAGCGCTCACCGGCCCGGGGTAGGCGTATCCCAGCGGCCGGCTGTAATGAGGAGCGCTGGAAGGGTAGGGAGCATCGTGCTGGAGGTGTCCGCCTGAGTGCAATCCGTGTACCGGGTAAATATTGTGCGCGAATCCCGACAAATGCTGCTGGTTGCTTGCAAGCCCGTGGCCGAACTCTAAAAATGCTGATTTGGAAGGATCAGAACTATTCAGCGTATCAGACATGAAACTCATAGACATCATTAACCGTCAAGTCCATAAAGCCCGATGATGGTCTGAGTGCTGCATTGAACGATCACAGTGCACGAGAAAGACCTTGAACCGGATCCATCCCCAAATAATCCGGGACAAAAGGAGTTTCTGGATAAAAACGTATATCCCAAAACCACTGCAAAGAATCTCATAGGTGAACGCGAGTGTTATCTTTCTTTAATCATGAGTAAACAGCGCAATATCTAAAGTCACCTCGGGCTCGCGGTCCTGTGTGTTTCTGACTGACTCGCGCTCCGCGAGAGCGCGCGCTGATTGGTGCGTCACGCGACACCAGGGAGACCTAAATGAAGTTGATGAGCATTTGCTATAGAAATATGCTGAACTCTGACATCGATCAAGTCACATCAGAATGACCTTTAAATTACGCACGGTTTTAAATCGAATTATTAGACTACTTTCTATAGAAAAAGCATAGCGAGCTGTAAATATTTACAGAAATTGACAAAAAAAATCTATTGTACTGCAACTTCACAACGTGACGTAATTAAATGGGGTATGTCACAAACTGTACTCAGAGTAGTCATTTAATTTTAAAAGGTACAATAATGGCGTTATCAAAATGGTTTAACACGACCCAACATGACAGAAATGTCAACAGAAACATGTCAAATTGTATGCTATTATATTTTATTGATACAAATATAATATTGTTAAATGTAATAATTTAATTACAACCTGTCTTGAAATAAAAAGAAAAGATATATAGGCTGATGATAATTGTATAATAGTAGGCTAATAATCACCATAAAATGTAATAATGATAATAATAATAATAATAATAATAATAATAATAATAATAATAATAATAATAATAATAATAATATGTTTGGCGGGTCTTCCGCCACCTTTAAATGTGTTGATGTGATCTCTATCTCTTCATGTTTATTGAAAACAGTTGACTGCAGTTGATTGCTTCCAAGGCGAGTGGATTTGCGCCCGGCGTGACATTAGGCCGGAATGGAGTTCCACGCCTTCCATTCAGAAAACTAAAATAATTGCAAGTGTTTGTTAATCCAGTCCAATCCTCCAGTCCAGTTTTTGTTTGCTCCATAATACACATTCCATCTGTTTTTAGCTAGTGGAAGCAACTCTGAATTGCTCTCTAAAAATTGGTGCGACATTGACAACAGTATTTTGTGTACAGTCATTATTCACAACAAAAATACGAACTAAATGCATATAAATATCAAAAGAGACAAACATATGTGCATTTTTTGTTTTATATCATATTTAGAATCGACCTGACTTTAAGTCACAAATGGAAGTCTCGTTTTAAACGAATAATGAAAATGACAATCTATATATTTAATAATGAGGTTTTTATTATTTTCAACCCTCTCAAACGGCAGAAGACAACCTTAGCGATCAGCAGTCATCTCTTTATAGTTTATCCGACAATGCTCAATTAAAATAAACAACTATTTATTATTATTTATATATTATTTAAAACTGTTTCATTTTCTTTTTACATTTGTTTAACACGCAATAAATAAAGCAGTGACCGCTCGCATGCATTTACTCTTCCACAGCCGAAAAAAAAAAATCGCACAGTTTTTTTAATGGGTGTTTAAGAGCAATTAGAATAAAATTAATAAAAAATTAACCACGGAATATATAGGCTACCTTTTGACAATTTCCCTGCCGCGTGACATTTGCTGACATGGTCTCAACATTCATCTGTAAATTTTAGTTTTTGATTAAAAATGTACATTGCATATATTATATGTGTTATATATCACCATATTAAACACTTGCAGTTTTATAACAGCTTTTCCCACAAACAATTTTCTAGATAATACCTTCACTGAAAAATTAATTTAAGAATAATTAGTTCTGACAGCATGTGCTTTAAGTCATTATAATTTATTAAACAATGTTCTAGCTGTTTTAAATCAGTTTAACATGATGCAAATTCAATGGACTCATAGGGTTAATTTGATTAAGCGTCAATATTTAAGACAACCAAGATTTGTTTTACAGCGTTGAAGTAAAATCAGACTAAAGTCCCATAAATGCATAGTAAACGAAAACACTTATAAGATTAAAATATAATTGCAAGCAGGAGCTCTAAAATATAAAAGTTTAATTCAATTAATATGTTTATTTGTACGGAGGATATCTGTTTAATTTATTTAATATGAATATTTAACGAGTAGTGATTATAAAGGTCTCCCAGGTTGCTCTTTCTTTTTTAAGCGCTGATCTGGCGTTTTCTTGGAACTCTAAGTAAAAGCGCAATTGATGCTTTATGCGGGAGGATCAAAGCTGTTCATAATCCGCTCATACAGTCAGACTTTGACAAGCCTTTGAGCTCCTGACAGCAAACACACCGACAACACCGGACCATTTCACTACTTTACGCTCAGTACGAGAATAGACGTTTTATTGGTGTGTGTGTGTGTGTTTACCTGAATTTAGGCCTGATCATTTAGCGGACAGATAGTGCTTTAAGCTACTATTACAGTGGTTAAATTCCACAAATGACCACATGTGGGGTCAGTAAAATAAACGTTGTAGGTATCTGTGAATTATGTGAAAAAAAAGAAGTTAAATGGCGGCTTTATAGTTTAATTTGTGACCATGTTAATGTTCGAGAAATAGCAGTTCTTTAGTTTAATAACATTCACACAAACAAAATATTTATATAAAACTTTGTCAGGATTGTGACACTTTCTGGAGATCTTCTTGACAGCATATGTTTTTAGGTTATTGTAACTTATTAAATTAAGTTATTCATGTTCCAACTTAATTTTATGTTAAGCAAGCTGTTTTAAGTCAGTTTAACATTAGTATAAGGTTAACGCACTTATAAGGTTAATTTGATTCAGCTTAAAAATGTAAAACAACCACGATTCTTTTACAGTGAACTTTCTTATAAAGCAAACACACATTAGAATGGTTTGCACATTTTATTTTATGTTGTGCTTCTTTATTTTACTTCCAGTATTTAATTTTGAATTAAAATCAATGACAACATATACAGCTGTATGAAAAAAACACTTTAAAATTCTCAGTTTCTCTGGATTTATTTGGTATGTCTAAGTGAAATATTAGTTTATTTCATAAAGTTATTCTTCTAAATTTCAAATAAAAAATATATATTTTCAGATAAAGATGTTTAGTCAAAATAACAAATTATCTAATTTGTTGTGAGTAAAAAAAAATCAGGATTGATAATTAAAACACTGATATTGTGTTGTCTGGAAAACAATGACAACATTTTATTTTCAATTTTTAACAAATGTGGTCATACTTCTAAAGAACAAAACACAATTGTAAAACTCTAATTATAAAATAATTTTATAATTTTATAAAGTTTACTCAAAAAGGAAAGTACATTTATGTGCAGTTCCTATTTTTTCCTCTTAACATGAAAGACGAAGTTTTGAAAATGTTGGATACTCAGCCATCAACGTCTATTGAAAGAAAAGCAAAAACTAAGGAGGTAAATGGTTGCCAGTTTCCCTCCCAAAAATATCTACTTTTCTGTTCATCAGATAAAGAACTCAAGTACGTTTAGAACAAATAGAGGGCCAGCGAGTGGATAGTTTCTTTTACAACAAATTTATGCACAAATTACACAATTTAGAGTCAGCTTAATTTCTGTATTTTAATAGCATCTAACATATAAGTGATTTGATAAATTAAAGTGACAGACTGTCATTTCTGTCAAGATATTTAGGAATAACATGCAACACTATGCCATAAAGCATGCCATTTCCCCCTTAAATATTTACTTTTCTGGTTATCAGATGAAAGGAAACTCAAATACTTTTAGAACAAGTGGAGGGTCACTTCTCTCAACAAATGTATCTCTTTAACAGCAAATGTATGCACTTATAACACAATTTCTTGTCAACTTAATCAATTTCTGTATTTTAATAGCATCTAAAAAAGGAATTACATACATGAGTGATATATTTGAGAAAACAAAGTTACATAAATTGTGCATTTCTGTCAAGTTATTTAGAAATAACATGCAATACCATGCGATAAAAGCATGTCAGTTTCCCCCCTGAAATATCTACTTTCTGTTCAACAGATAAAAGGAAACTCAGAACAAGTGGAGGGTCACTTCTGACATCTCTTAACAAATTTATCTCTTTAACAGCACATTTATGCACTTATTACACAATTTAGTGTCAACTTAATAGATTTCTGTATTTTAATAGCATCTAAAATGGGAATTACATATATGACTGATATATTTGGGATATTAAAGTGACAAACTGTGCATTTCTGTCAAGATATTTAGGAATAACATGCAAGACCATGCCATAAAAGCACAAGACATCTTATTTCTCTTTAAAACACGGTGGGTAATATTATGTAAATGAATGTACTGGCTACAACCACACACTTCTAAATGAATCTACAGCACAAGACTTGTAATCACAGTCTAAAAATGACAGTGATCAGTACAGTGTCCCCCACTTCATAGAGCTTGATATACAGTTGTAGTCTTCCTGAATTATTAGCCCCTCTGTTAATATTTTCCCCAATTTCTGTTTAACGGAGAGATGATTTCTTCAACACATTTCTAAACATAATAGTTTTAATAACTCATCTCTAATAACTGATTAATTTAATCTTTGCTATGATGAAAGTAAATAATATTTTATTAGATATTTTTCAAGACACTTCTATACAGCTTAAAGTGACATTTAAAGGCTTAACTGGGTTAATTAGGTTAACTAGGCAGGTTAGGGTAATTAGGCAAGTTATTTTATAATGTTCTGTAGACTATCGAATATAAAATAGCTTAAAGGGGCTAATAATTTTGTCCTTAAAATGGTGTTTAAAAAATGAAAAACTGCTTTTATCCTAGCCGGAATAAAACAAATAAGACTTTCTCCAGAAGAAAAAATATTATCAGACATACAGTGGAAATTTCCTTGCTCTGTTAAACATCATTTAGGAAATATTTAGAAAAGAACAAAAAATTCAAAGAGGGCTTAGTAATTCTGACTTCAACTGCATGTGCAGAGCTGCTGCGCCACTTGTTCATTTTGCTTGTGTTTTTCATTGCAGTGGAGTTTTTGCTGGGCTGTGCAGGACCACAGCGGGCTCAGACCCAAGCCATGGCAGACCGATGGACCAAAACACAGCCGCTAATTATTGTCATGGCTAAACCACAGCTCTGAGAAATGACACTGAGAATGCAACACGAAATGAGGATGGAACAATTTCATCCAGACAAGAGCTGTAGTTCAGCTGCAAGTGCTGTCAATGCAAATACATTTGTTGAGATATGCAGTGCTCAGCATATATGAGGACACCCCATTTTGAAAATGAATATTTTGTATCAATTTCTCAGTGAATATGGGTAATATATATTGGTGCATTTGAACAAAACAGATTTATTTAACAGACATATTTATTAAAATAATATTTTAGTCACAGAACATCTTTAAAAATCCAAAGTAAACACATTTAAATTCATCAAAATATTGCAATAGATTTTTTTTATTTTATTTAAATTGTACATATTTTTAGTTTTTCTCGATTTTTGCTATTTTGGAAAATTTTATTCAACATTTGTCCGTAATATTGAATTTTGGGCTACTAATTTTGGAACCATTATTTTTAAGATATTTTTTTAGATTAGCTCCAGATTTGGCTTCAGTACTGACTAAACCAATTTATATACACAAATATAATATTGTCAAGCAACCTATATAAAATATTAATTTAAATGAAAGATTTGTGGGGGGTGTCCTCATGTTGGGTAGACTAAATTGTCCGTAGTGTATGAATGTGAATGAGTGTGTATAGATGTTTCCCAGAGATGGGTTGCAGCTGGAAGGGCATCTGCTGCGTAAAACATGCTGGATAAGTTGGATGTTTATTCCGCTGTGGCGACCCCTGAGTAATAAAGGGACTAAGCTGAAAATGAATGAATGAATTTTACAAACTAATTTATGATTAGTCTTTACTGTCTCAAGATTCTTCTGAAATCATTTTAATAGGATTTGCTGCTTAAGAAACATTTATTATTATTATTATTATTATTATTATTATTATTATTATTATTATTATTATTATTATTATTATTATTGAAAGCAGTTATGCTGCATAATAATTTGATGAAAAATGTGCAGCATTTTAAAATATTTTAATTTAATTAACACTTTTACTCAGAAAATATGCAATAAAAGACATTTTTTTTGTTATTACATATATACAAAATATATTTATTTTTTTAAATGCTTACTGGTCTTTTAAAGTTTACAAAATAAAGCTTTATTTCCATAAAAATATTAAGCAGCAATAAATGTCTTCATTATTAATAAAAATAATTATATCAAATGATAAGAACTGTTATTAATAATTATGTACCAATAATAATAAAAGAAGAAAAAAACATTTGAGTCTGTTAATTCAGCTTGGCATGACAGGAATAAAATATAGGCAAATAATTAACACAGTTGTTGTAAATTATAATATATTTCACAGTACACCATATTTTCATTAAAAACAAAACCAAAAATATCATGAAACGTCTTTTAAAACATTATATTTATTTATTATTTTATTTTCGCAAAACCTTTATTGGCAGTATTAGCAGCATTATAATGGATGTATAAATTAGCTAATGAATTTATAAATAAGTAAATAAATATATCTTGTTGCCAATACAATTGTTCTCAATTTCATTTAAAAGGATAGTTCACTCAAAAATGAACACTGACATTATTTCCTCACCCTCTTTTTTCTAAACACGTTTAAGTTTTTTTTTTTATTCCGTTGAGCACATAATAGGATATTTTGAGGATTGTTGAAAGCCACCAGCCATTGACATCCATAGTTTATTTTTCTGTTATGGATGTCAATGGCTATTCAACCATTCTTCAAAATATCATCTTTTGTGACCAACAGAAAACACAAAATGGCAAGCCAATTTTCATTTCAGAGTGAAGTTTATATTTAGTAGATACTTCCAATACTTTATTTAGTACTATAGTGATATACTAAAATAACCCAAACTTAACTTAATTTAACTAAGCTAAAAACTTGACTAAACTAAATTACACTAAAAATTTAACTTAACTAAACTAAAACCTTAACTAAACTAAAAACCTAACTAAAACCTAACTAAACTAAAAACTTAACTAAGCTAAAAACCTAACTCAACTAAACTAAAAACTTAATTAAGCTAAAAACTTAACTTAACTAAACTAAAAACTTAACTAAACTAAAAACTTACCTTAACTAAACTAAAAACTTAATTAAAACCTAACTAAACTAAAAACTTAACTAAGCTAAAAAACTTAACTAAACGAAAAGCTTAGCTTAACTAAACTAAAAACTTAACTACGCTAAACAACTTAACTAAACGAAAAGCTTAGCTTAACTGAACTAAAAACTTAACTAAGCTAAAAAACTTAACTAAACGAAAAGCTTAGATTAACTAAACTAAAAACTTAACAACAGTAAAAACTTAAATAAAAGAAGCTAACAAAACTAAACCAAACTAATCTAAACTAAAAGCTAAACTAAACTAAAAACTTAACTTCACTTAACAAAACTAAAAATGAAACTAAAAACTTAACTAAGCTAACCTAAACCCTCAACTAAACTAGACTAAACTAAAATCTTAACTAAACTAAAAACTTAACTAAGCTTAAAACCTAACTTAACTAAACAAAAAACTTGACTAATCTTAAATAAAAACTAAACTAAACTAAAAACTTAACACTACACTTAACAAAACTAAAAACAAAACTAATAACTTAACTAAAAAACCTAACCAAGCTAAACTAAAACCTCAACTAAACTAGACTAAACTAAACTAAAAACTTTACTAAACTAAAAACTTTACTTCACTCAACGAAACTAAAAACTAAGCTAAAACTAAAAACATAAGTTAAACTAAACACTAAACTAAACTAAATCAAGAACTTAACTAAAACGTAACTTAAATAAATATTTTTTATTAAATATATATATATACACACACACACACACACACACACACACACACACACACACACACACACACACACACACACACACACACACACACACACACACACACACACACACACACACACACACATTTAACCCATCGCTGCATTTATTGTATAAGGATGGTTTGTTCTGTAGACTATTGGAAAAAATATAGCTTAAAGGGACTAATAATATTGACCTTAAAATGATTTTTTAAAAATGAAAAACTTTTATTCTAGCCAAAATAAAACAAATAAGACTTTCTCCAGAAGAAAAAAATATTATCAGACATACTGTAAAAAATTCCTTGCTTTGTTACACATAATTTGGGAAATATTTACAAAAGAAGAAAAAAAAGGGGGGCGAATAATTCTGACTTCAACTGCATATACATATTATTAATACAATGCAATAGCATACTAAAATACAAATTTATGTTACATTATTAATGCATGCATTATTTTAAGGGTTGGGATGTGAAGTCTGACAATTAATTTAAAAATAAATGATGTCAAGTAATCACTCTTCAAGACTATGTTTGCCTCTAAAAATGTGTAACTGTAACATTAGACGTCAAGCAAGGTCATTGTTGGTGTTATGTTAGGTGAAGTTGAGCGTGGACAGACAGCAGATCCTGGTGAATGTGTGTGTTGTGTTGTTCTGATCTGATCTGGGGTGTGGGACGGAGAGCAGAGGGTGAGAAGGAAAGGTAGACGCTCTTTAAGGCTGTAATTATGCCTGTGTTACGGAGAAGAACAAAGCGCAGCCCTGGAGTCATAGTGCAGGGATGTGTCTTAATACACACGAGACTCAGCGCTAATAACAATACAGCCGAGCGTGGCCCAGACACACTGGCGTCTGCCGGCCTGAAACACACTACCATGCATACACTGGAGTGAGTGAGTGAGTGTGAGTATGTGCGTGAGAGAGAGTGTGTATGTGTGTGAACGTGCGTGCAAGTGTGTGTGTGTGTGTATATGTGAGTTTGTGAGTGTACCTGTTTGACTGAACCTGTGTGTGTGTGTGTGCGTGAGCGTGCATGTGGGTGTGAGTGTATGCCTGGGAGTGTGTATATGTGTGTAAGTGTATGTGAGTGTGTGTGTGCATGTGCATCTGTATGTACATGAGTGAGAGAGTGTGTGCACACGAGTGTATGTATGTATGTGTGTGTGTGTGTGTGTGTGTGTGTGTGTGTGTGTGTGTGTGTGTGTGTGTGTGTGTGTGTGTGTGTGTGTGAGAATCACTGAGTTGGCCAGAGTGTGAATAAGTGAGTGAGAGCGTACAAGTGTGAGTGAGAGTGTGTGAGTGTGTGTACATACTGTATGCGTGCGAGTGAGTGTGTATTAGTGTGTGTGTGTGTGTAAGTGATTAAGTGTGCACAGATGTGAGAGTGTGTAAGTATGTGTGTGTGTACATATGCATGTGAGTGAATGTGTATTAGTGAATGTGTGGGTGTGTGTGCGCGCATGTAAGTGAGTGTGTATGTGTCCGTGAGAATGTGTATATGTGTGTGCACATACTGTATGCGTGTGAGTGTGTATGAGTGTGTGTGCATGTGAATGAGTGTGTACAAATGTGCGAGTGGGAGTGTGTGAGCATGTGTGTGTGTTTACATATTCATGTGAGTAAATGTGTACGAGTGTAAGAGTGTGTGAATGAATGTGTGTGCTAGTATGTGTGTGAATATGTGTGTGTGCTAGTGTGCATGTGTGTGTGATTGCTTATATGTGCATGAGTGAGTGAGTGGGCCTGAGTGTGAAAGAATGTGTGTGTACGTGTGTGAGTGTGGTTGTGTGTGTGTGTGTGTGTGTGCGTACATATGCACGTAAGTTAACAAGTATGAGTGTGTGAGTGTGAGTGAATGTGTGTGTGTGAATGTGTGTTTGTGCGCGTATGTGTGAATGAGTGAGTGTGTACAAGTGTGTAACAGCTTTGAATGTGTGTGAATATATGTGTGTGTGTGTGTGTGTGTGAGTGACAGTTGTGGATGTGTGTGAATATGTGTGTGTGCTAGTGTGCTTGTAAAGTGAGTGTGTGTGTGTGTGTGTGTGTGATTGCTTATATGTACGTGAGTAGGTGTACATATGCATGTGAGTGAATGTGTATGGGTGTGTGAGAGTGTGTGAATACGTCTGTGCATGTGAATGTGTACAAGTGTTTGAATAAGAGTGTGTGAATATGTGTGCTAGTGCGTGTGAGTGGGTTTGAGTGAATGAGCGAGTGTGTACAAGTGTGTGAATATGTATATGTGCTAGTGTGCGTGTGAATGAGTGAGTGAGTGAGTTAGTGGGACTGAGTGTGTATGTGTGTGTGAGATTGCTTATATGTGTGAGTGAGTAGGTGCGAGTGTATAAGTGTGCATTAGTGAGTGACTGTAAATGAATGTGTGCATACAAGTGTGTGCGTGTGTGTGTATTTAGGGCTGTGCAAGGTCTGTTAAGTCCATGATTGTCCAGTGATGTGGACTGACAGCATTCTTGTTGATTCATAGTGAGTTCCTCTGTCCGTCAGCTCACACCTCAGCTTTCTCTCAGTGTGTTGTAAAACCAGTAAGTCACATCAACAATAGTAAAAAGATTAGTGTATGACTCAATTCCACACTCGTCTGTAGTATTTTCAGAATTTTTTAGCATAAAGTGTCTGAAGTGTTTCTGCCCCCCCCCAAAAATGCAATTTTTGAATTAATTAATTCATTTATTCATTCATTTTTTTGTCAGCTTAGTCCCTTTATTAATCCGGGGTCACCACAGCGGAATGAACCGCCAACTTATCCAGCAAGTTTTTACGCAGCGGATGCCCTTCCAGCCGCAACCGATCTCTGGGAAACATTCACACACACACACACACACACACACACACACTCACACACTACAGACAATTTAGCCTACCCAATTTACATATACCGCATGTCTTTGGACTGTGGGGGAAACCGGAGCACCCGGAGGAAACCCACGCGAACGCAGGGAGAACATGCAAACTCCACACAGAAACGCCAACTGAGCCGAGGATCAAACCAGCAACCTTTTTGCTGTGAGGCGAACGTGCTACCCACTGCGCCACTGCGTCTCCCCTGAATTAATTAAATATAATATTAAATATTAAATATTAATAATTAAATAACTTCTTTCTGTTACAAAGATACATACAATAAAATGAGTGCAAATGTGAAATATTTGAATGATTTAAAAGAACCATTTACTTTGGACTTTATTTTAAAATTTAATTTGTAATAAAAGATGAATTTTAGAGTTGAATAATTACTTTTTCCTCACCAACGATGCATTAAACTGTTCAAATTAATCTTTTTAATGTTACAAAAGATTCCTATTTCAAACATATGCTAAAAACATCCACAACAATCATGAAAAATATCTACAAGAATATTAATCAGTGCAAATGTAATTATATGAACTGTTTGATAAGGAGCAAATCAGCATATTATATGGCTTTCAAATGATCAAGAATTATTCATTTTCTTTTCGGTTTAGTCCCTTTATTAAAGGGTATTGACACCCCCCAATCTCGGTTGAGGTCTGCCTTAGAAATTTTTCAAAAGATGCATCATAATGGGCGTGGAGCTCCGAAAGCAAAGGGCAGGAGTGGGCGTGGCCAGCAGAGCAGGGGAGAAGGAGGGGAGCGAATAACTGTTGTCAGTTAGCTCACAAGATGAGACAAAAATCATGAGGAGACGCATGATTTTATAGTTAAAACATCTGCTACATTTGTTATTTGTAATTTCATATACAGAAAACCACAATTTATATCATTATAAAGATAATTGTGTTCATATAAACACTATAAATGTTTTCCCTCAATCCATTGGTCTGAATGCAGACTCAGTGCAGCAGGTCTCTTGCCCTGTCTATTTTAACCATTAGCCCTGCTGTTAATCTGGAATATTTAGGCAAACAAAGCAGCACGGTGATGTTTCCTAATGTGAATGAACTCCACTCATAGAAGACAAAGTCCACCATTCTCCAATTCTCGTACTGCTCTCCCGACAAAAAACTTGACTTTGAAACTTTACTTGAACATATAAAACATACAATAACATGAAATTTAATTTAATATTTTATTTTAATATTTAAAAAATTATTCAGCATTTAATTTCAGCTACATGCCAATGAAACCTTTTTATAAAAAAGAAAAACAAAACAAAAATGACAAAAAACAAAACCCCGAACACAAATTATGATTACCTATTCAATGTATTAATAATAAACTATAATATAGTAACCCTGGAACTGGAGTTTGACAATTCAGCTTTGAAAAATATTAAAGAATAAATTACAAACAATTTAGAATTTAAAATTGGAATTTTATATTTGTTGTATTAATATTTATACTGCATTTGTTATCAAATAAAAAAACATTAAAGAGCCCCTATTATGGGTTTAAGTCGACTCAGAGTCGAATGAATGAATTGTGTTGTGTCCGGATCTTTTGCCTGAACACTTCGACGTCTATTACAAATATGTAGCACCGGAACCAGTAAAACGTGAACACGCCTTTGCTTTTTAGACACTAGTGGAGCGTGAGGGATCACAGGACTGATCATAACATGAAGATGACAATCATTGACAGATGAAGATTCCATGTGCTGTGTTTGTTCCTGTCATATTTCAGATTTTTAATACATTAACGCACACTGTAACATAGGATTAGTCGGCCGTTTGCCTTTAAAGGAAGGAGCAGCAGAGTCTATTATGTATGGGACTTTGTCAAACTTTGATAGGGACTTTTTCAGTAACTGTTACAGCTCATATGGACCAGTTTCACCTTCCTCCAGATCATAACATGTAAGTGTCATTAAAATTGTTGCCTTGTTTTCTGTAGTTTGCAAAATATGTATTCAATAGTGTGTTATAAGTAGCTTCACGCAGCTTGTAATGACTTATCTTTTATAGATCAGTGCTTGTATTTTATCTCTCAGGTTAAATATTTATGGGGCAGTTCACATTTTGTATCCAAAACCGCGTTGCAAATGTGAAGCGTGTTTCTTCTTTTATCGATTTAACTGCGTTTTTGAACTCGCGATCCTCTGCTGTTTGTCATTGTTATGGACCCCATCATCCGTTCCTCACACACGTCATTTTTCAAAATAGTTCAGCTTTTGCCACTGTGTGTATTAATACTGAATGTGTGTCAATGCTTTTGCTTGGAGTTATGGTTAAGAGTAGAGTAATATGCTGGTGTTTAACTGCAATGCTTTATTGCATTCCTGCATTGGGCTCTCACAGACTCTCTGCTACTCTGTACTACCCTGCTATTTCTCGTGCTGAACGCAGTCGACCAATCACAACAGACTGGGTCATCGGTCCAATCAGCGCAGATTAGCTTTGGCTAGGGAGGAGTTTGGGAACTAATGAATCGCTGAACGAATAATATGAGAGTCGTTGGGATATTTAGGTTAAAGACATTGCAGATTATAAGACAATGAAAGTGTTTCTTGACATTGCTTGCATATCAGACTGGTATTGGAGACCCCCAAAACCAAAATGTGACCTTGTATAATGCAAAATAGGGGCTCTTCAAAAAAATCTTAATTCTTCCAATATGCTTGACTGGCCGTGTACATGCTTGTGTCTCGCTGATTGTGATGTTTACAACAGGATTTGTCTTTCTGCTCATGTTTTGGCCGCAGGGGATTCTAGGTGAGAATAAAGACTGTTAATCTGAGCTCCGGGCCTAATTTCTGTGCTGGCGCTCCTCAAGCGGAGACACTTTAACTCCAGCAGCACCTCACCGCTTCAGCCTAAAGGTCAGAGATGACGTGTGTTTGTGTTTGGCAGAACGTTTGCATGGGCTTTGCATACATATGAGCTCATTCACTGCTACATTACTGATCTACAATTCAAGTGTGCATAACACACAGTATCAGTCTTAGGGTACTTAAAGATAAAGAGCACTGACAAATCAAAAGAACATTTGCTCACCATTCATTTCTTTTACACAAAAGAAGAATATTTAATGAATGTTTACCATCAAAGTGCATGATGTTTTTTCTAGTGCTGGGCAAAGATCAATCACGATTAATTGCATCTAAAATAAGAGTTTACTTTGGCATAAGATATGTGTATCATATATACACTCACCTGCCACTTTATTAGGTACACCTTACTAGTACTGGGTCGGACCCCCTTTTGCTTTCAGAATTGCCTTAATCCTTTATGGCAGGGGTGTCCACAATTCCTGGAGGGCCGAAGCCCTGCACAGTTTAGTTCCAACCCTGCTCCAACACACTTACCTGTAGGTTTCAAACAAGCCTGAAGGACTCAATTAGTTTGATCAGGTGTGTTTAATTAGGGTTGGAACTAAACTGTGCAGAGCTGCGGCCCTTTTGGAACTGAGTTTGACACCTGTGCTTTATGGGATAGATTCAACAAGGTACTGGAAAAATTCCTTAGAGATTTTGGTCCATATTGACATGATAGCATCAGTTGCTGCAGATTTGTCAGCATGATGTGAATCCATGATGTTAATCTCCCTCTCCACCACATCCCAAAAGTGCTCTATTGGATTGAGATCTGGTGACTGTGGAGGCCTTTTGAGTAGAGTGAATTCATTGTCATGTTCAAGAAACCCATCTGAGATGATTCGCACTTTATGACATTTTGTGTATTCCTGTTGGAAGTAGCCATCAGAAGATGGGTACACTATGATTATAAAGGAATGAACATTTAATACAAAATATAAAAACAATTTTGAATAGAAATGTACATATCATTTTACATCATATACATATTTAAATATATGTATTCAAATATATGTATTCATGTGTGTATATATATCTGCAGAATAAATATAAACATTACTAACATATATTATGTCAAAGCAAGTTTTCATTTTGGAGGCATCTAACCATTATTAGCCTTTTGCTGCAGCACTAATTTATTTCTTATAATGCAAGTCAATGTTGACGGTCAACTTTGGATAGCAACATTCTTAACAATATCTTCTTTTGTGTTCAGTAGAAGAAAAAAACTTACACAAGTTTGGAACAATAAATAGAGAGTGAATTTTTATTTCGGGGTGAACTATCCCTTTAAGTAAAGTACTCATGAGAGGAATAAATCACAAAAAAAGATGATGATGGTAAAACGGTAGAAAACAACAATCAATTATATGATATTGTTGACTAGTTAAACTCAGTCAAAATATCATTAGTATTATAGTTAATTAAAACTTACTAATGCATTTTAGTTTGTAAAGTCAGTTTTGTTAAATAAAATAAATGATAACTTAATAAAAAACCTTGCTAGTTGTAAAGTAAATTGCCGAGAATTCTTTTTTTTTATTTAGAGCATTAAAAAAGTCAAATATAATTCTATGAAAACAGACAGAACACAACCAAATCTTAAAACAAAAACTAATTGAAATTATTAATAAAAATATATAAAGTTATTCAGTGAAACTGAAATAAAACTGAATTTAACGACAACAACAACAACAACAATAATAATAATAATAATATTACAAATAATGATAATAACAATAACCACGACAACAACAACAACAACAACCATAATGATAATAATAATAATAATAATAGTAGTAGTAGCATTAAATCTACTTGATTCAATATTTTAAAAAGTGGCAAAAAAGAAAATATACACTAATATTTATAAGTTATTATATATAATTTAATGACTTATAAATTATTATTAATTAAATATAAATTATTTTTGAAAAATACTATACTTTTTTATTTCTAATTATCATCAAATAGGAAAGGATAAACCAAAATAAATGAAACTGCATCAATGAAATGTGTGTTAATAGTCATATGTTAAGCTCCTTAAAAGCATATTTTCATTTCATGAACTCAAGTGAAAGACAGCTCTTGAACACCTGCAGAAACAAGCAGAAGAACACAAACAGAAGGAAGTCGTTCAGCCATTGAAAAGTAAAAGGTGTGTGTGTGTGTGTGTATGTGTGTGTATGTGTTTGTGTGTGTGTGTGTGTGTGTGTGTGTGTGTGTGTGTGTGTGTGTGTGTGTGTGTGTGTGTGTGTGTGTGTGTGTGTGTGTTTGTGTGTGTGTGTCTGGGTTTTGGCTTGGGTTCTGAATTCATCAGTTCAGTAATTGCTGCCAGACTTAACAGTGAGGAAGGATCAGGAATCTCTGCAGGAATGACTGAACCAGCCGTTCAATGACTGTCAGCAGTCTGGTCTCTGAGTACAAATAAGAGAAGCAGCTGTAGTTCACATCTGAGCCATCAATTGAGCCAGAACGTCATCAGAAAAGTTGATTAACATTCATTGATATGTAGTCTGATATCCAGTGGTGGATGAAATATGAAAGGAAAAAATGTTGCACTTGAGTAAAAGTACAGATACCCTAAAAAGTACTTAAATCATCTAGTAGAACTATAAACAGTTTCAAAATATCACTTCAAAGTGCAAAAGTACTTGACTTTTTATGTACTTAAGTAATAAATTACAAGTACTAACAGATTAATGTTTATTTTGCAAGAAAGATAAATTACCTTCAGTGAAACTTCATTGAAAAAAAAAAATCAGTAATTTATTTACAGAAAGCTCACTTTGAATGGATGATTTGAATCAGTGAAGCTTTTACTAGAGACTAACCCTACCTCTTAATGGATCAATTAAATCAGTGAATCTTTTACTTTGTGAATAGCTCTACACAGATCATTTGAATCAGTGAATCTTTTACTGAAGACTGACTCTGAATGAATGATGCGAATCAGTGAATCTTTCACTGGAGACTCATTCTGAACTACTTATTTGAATCATTAAAACTTTTACTGGAGATTTACTCTAACTAGATCATGTGAGTTAGTCAATCTTGTACTGGAGACTCACTCTGAATGGATCGTTTTAATCAGTAAATCTTTTATTGATATTGTGAACAGTTACTGTTTACCACTGACGACATCAGCTTTTCACATTTCACATTTCACATCCAAGTGGATGCTGCACACTGGTGGTGGTGTGTACTGTGGAGAGACCCCCCTCATGATTGTGAAGCGCTTTGGGTGTATGGCAATACACAATAAATGCGCTATATAAATACACATTACATGACATTACATTACATTTAGTTAAAGTGTAAGCGATTCAATAACTAAAACAAAATTCCTTAAAAAACCCTATATATACTGTTGAAGTCAGAATTATTGGCCAGAAATATTTTTCCCCCAATTTCTGTTCAACAGAGAGAAGATTTCTTCAACACATTTCTAAACATAATATTTTTGATAACTCATCTCTAATAACTGATTTGTTTTATCTTTGCCATGATGACTGCAAATAATATTTTACTAGATATTTTTCAAGACACTTCTATACAGCTTACAGTGACATTTAAAGGTTTAACTAGGTTAATTAGGTTAACTAGGCAGGTTATGATATCGAAAAAAAAGTTAGCTTAAAGGGGCTAACAATTTTGTCCTTAAAATGGTAAATTAAAAATTAATAACTGCTTTTATTCTAGCCGAAATAAAACAAGTAAGGCTTTCTCCAGAAGAAAAAACATTATCAGACATGCTGTGAAAATTTCCTTGATCTGTTAAATATAATATGTGAAATATTGAAAAAAGCAACAAAAATTCAAAGGGGGGCTAATAATTCTGTATATTAGAATATATATATATATATATATATATATATATATATATATATATATATATATATATATATATATATATATTCTAATATACAGAATTATTAGCCCCCCTTTGAATTTTTGTTGCTTTTTTCAATATTTCTATATATATAATATCAATATATATATCAATATATATATATATATATATATATATATATATATATATATATATATATATATATATATATATATATATATATATATATATGTATATATATATATATATATAGAGAGAGAGAGAGAGAGAGAGAGAGAGAGAGAGAGAGAGAGAGAGAGAGAGAGAGAGAGAGAGAGAGAGAGAGAGAGAGAGAGAGAGGCAAAAAAACTAACATACTAAAAACGATTTTAATAGTAAAGCTACAATAGTAATAAAAGTATATATAGTATAATATACAGTATACAATATAGACTGGGAATATAAGTATTGAACACGTCCCCATTTTTCTCAGAAAACATATTTCTAAAGGTGCTGTTGACTTGAAATATTCACTAGGTATTGATATCAACCAAATAAATACACATATGAAAGGAAAACAAATCTAATTAGTTTACAAATGACATTATTTGGAATAAAATGAAATAACACAGGGAAAAAGTATTGAACACATGAAGAAAGGGAGGTGTAGAAAGGCAGTGAAAGCCCAGACAGCAGCTGAAATTTCTCAGTAGTTCTTCAGCAACCCTCTGCCCTTCCTCAGTGTAAATGAGTATCAGCTGCTTCAGTCCAACAACTACATTAGCAGAATGATTAAGATGAAAGCAGGGTGGACATTTCAGCAAGACAATGATCCAAAACACAGCCAAAAACAACTCTCAAATGCTATCAGAAAGAGAAAATCAAGCTGTAGAATGGCCCAACCAATCACCTGACTTGAATCCAATAGAAAATACAAAATAAAGACATTTTTTTCCTAAACTAAAAATAAAATTTTCATCATTTTTTTCTGGTTTGCTAAATTTACCATGTTTATAATTACAAGAAAAGAAAAAGTATTTATTAAATCCTACCCAGACTTAACCATATCAAGCTACACACAAGACAACAAAATGGAGAAAAAAGAGAAACAGCACAGAAAGGAAATAAAGAAGAAAGAGTGGGAATGAGATTGACAGACAGACAGAGAGAATTTTATTCAGAGCTCTAAACATTCACATCTGGATGGCAGAAAAACTAAAGCAGCATTGAGCTGTTTTCTGACACTCAGAGCAAAAGACACATTCCAGAGGACGAGACGACACCAGGCTTTTTCCACTGTAAATGTCACCATGGACCACAACAAAAAAAAAGTGCTGAGAAATGAGCTCAGATCAGCGGTGGGACGTTTAGTGTGGAAGAGATGCACAGTTCAGCTCAGGTCACACAGAGCAGAACAGCATGTATGATGGTACGATCTCAGCCCAGAGGTGAAACACAACTCCAGCACTCACTGCATAAGCAACACAATACACATTAATAACACACTACTGCTCTAATATTTAAAAAAAGTCTCTTAGGATCAACAAGGCTGCAATTAATTCTTTTTAAATAAAGTAAAAATTTAACTAGGTGGCTCAGTGGTTAGCACTGTTGCCTCACAGCGAGAAGTTCGCTGGTTCGAGTCTCGGCTGGGTCAGTTGTCATTTCTGTGTGGAGTTTGCATGTTTTCCCCATGTTGGCGTGGGTTTTCTCTGGGTGCTCTGGTTTCCCTCTCAGTCCAAACACAAGTGCTATAGGTGAATTGAATAAACTAAATTGTCCATAGTGGATGTGTGTGTGTGAATGAGAGTGTATGGGTGTTTCCCAGTACTGGGTTGCAACTTGAAGGGCATCCGCTGCGTAAAACATATGCTGGAATAATTCGCTGTGGTGACCTTTAAAATAGAGACTAAAGAATATTCATTTATTCATTTTCTTGTCGGCTTAGTATCTTTTTTAATCCGGGGTCGCCACAGCGAAATGAACCGCCAACTTATCCAGCACGCTTTTACAAAGCACGTTTCTTCTTGCTGTGAGGCGACAGCACTACCTACTGTGCCAATGCGCCAGGAAGCGTTAGGATGAATCACAGACAACTTTGTGTAAACTAGGTCTCACAACCAAACAAACACAAGAAGTGACATGAAAACAACGCGAGGTCACGTAATATCTTTCGTTATTAACTACATAATGGCAAAAAAAGGCTTTAGCTTTAGAAACTTGTGTTGCTCACCTGGCATTTATAGAGAATTAACAATCTCTCCTTCATTTTTTTTACTTTTTGACTTGGTTGTGGTATTGCTCAGATGACACATCAATCAGACACAGTGCTCCTGCCAAATTTCCACTAGTTTTTTCTCCATTTCTTGGGTCCAAACAAAATGAAAATGAGCGCTTTTAATTTCTCCCCCAGCCTCCCGCTGGCCTGCAGGTACCCGTACTAGTGAATGCTGCCCTCTCATTGGCTGTAGGTGATCGCTGATGTTATTTTCAGTCAAAACTCATTGCACACAGTATGATTTGAATCATCAACTGCTCCAGTTGTTTAGCATGCCAAATTTTTACGGGTGTCGGCGACTCATCGGCGATTCTCTCATATGGCATCCTTGATAGTTCATCCTGTGTGATTGTCACTCACATGAACGAGCACTGATTTGCCTGTGATTTCAGGCATTTGATGGGGATTCCTCAAAACCTGTCGGCGAGTCAAATTCGGGGCTAAAATCATTAAGTCTAAACTCGGCATAAGTGAAAGACCCAGAAGGTCATCCTGCTTATTTGATTCAGAAGGGCACTTTATTGTCAGACGGCTCACCGGTCAGCGCAAAAATATCAAGGTGAAAGTCATCATAGCTTACGTAGAATAGTCTTTGAGAATAGATTAACAGCGATTTTTTTTTTTTCGCGCGATAAAACAATAAAATAACAATAACAAAACAATTGAGTTAACATGAATCACACATTGACAACAAACTATTTAAAACCTCTACAAACCTGTTTCAATTTCTAAATCAGTTATACTATTTTTTTAAAAGCATTTAGCGAAATCAATTCTTTAAACCGCGACTTTGTTTGTAGAGTACTCCATACAAAAGGTGCAGCATATGTAAAAGCCTTTTTTTCCCATCTCAGACCGCACTTTAGGAACAGACAGTAAATAAATATCCTGTGACCGAAGGCTATAGTTAAGAACAGGCTTGTTACAAATGTAATTCTGTAGATATGATGGGAGTAAACCTAGTATGGATTTGTAAACAAGAATATGTCAATGCTTGAGCCTACGAATGGACAAAGCAGACCAACCTACTCAAGTTTACAGCACACAATGATAAGTTGGGGATTTAAAAGTAGCTATTGTTAGTTTTTAAAAGTATTTACACCAATATCTTGCTGAAGGAAGAACATGAGGATGGCAGAAGGTGGGAGAAACTGTCCAGCCTACAGTTGAAGGCTTTCCCCAGGGGAGCGGAGCAGAGCACATGCACGTCCAATCAACAGACAATACCACAAGGCCTGGGGTTGCCAGGTACACACAGGGAACTTCTAAAGACCGGTTTACCAGGTCCAGGGATTATCCTTCTGGGGTTTCCCAAGCCCTCGGTAACGTGACCTCCTCTAGCCTGTGGTATTGTGGTCTACTCTGCCCTGAGCATCCTCTGAGCCGTATGATTAACCATCTCAGCTTAGTCCATCTGTACGGCCAGCTTCAGCGGACCTGACATCTGTCTAAGCAAAACATGAGCACTTCCTGCACTGGAAACTTGAGAAAGACATTCTCACTTATTTGAGTTTCAACAACAAACTCCTCTCCATGACCGACTGATATTTTAGACACACTGCGCTCTTGCCACCTAATCGACGATTTTTTTTTTTCTCACTCCCAGGAATCAAATATTAAGAAAGCGCCTGCCCCAAGGTCAAATCCCGCTTCTCCAGAGCTCCTCAATAGAAACAAACCACCAGGATCAAGTTCGGCTCCTGACAAGAAGTCCCCGGCTCCGTCAAGTGTTAAGTTCCATTGTGACCTACAATGGCACACAATGGGCCTCACAGCACCCGGGCCGTCCCTGATGAATAACACAGGAGCCCTGGATGCGGACGGGTTATCGGATCACGGAGATATGCCGCAACATATCTGTCCCACTTCTGAAAATAACAACATTTAAAAGGTTTCATTGATCGGAGAGCGGCGCTTGGATGTGGTTTACATACGTTTATGTACATTTCAGTCAGGGATGTCAATTCAGTGTGTTGATTTAGAAAATTATGTGAAAAATATACAGTGTTGGGGCTAACGCAATATAAGTAATGTAAGTTATGTATTACTATTACTTTTCTAAGAAACAAGTAAAGTAACAAAGTAAAAAAAAGTAATAATATTTGAGTTACTTTTTAAAAAATGTAATACATTCATTTTCCTTCGGCTTAGTCCCTTATTTATCGGGGAGATGCCACAGCGAAATTAACCGCCAACTATTCAGGCATCTGCTTTACGCAGTGGTTGCCGTTCCATCTGCAACCCAGTACTGGGAAACACCCAAACACTCTCTTATTCACACATGCACTCATACACTACGGTCAATTTTGTTTTACCCAATTCACCTACAGCGCATGTCTTTGGACAGTGTGGGAAACCGGAGCACCCGGAGGAAACCCACGCCAACACAGGGAGAACATGCCACTATGCAAACTGCCCCAGCCGGGACTAGAACCAGCGACCTTCCTGCTGTGAGGTGACAGTGCTAACCACTGAGCCACGTGCCGCCTAAAATGTAATGTGTGTTACTTTTTAACTTAATTGTTTAGCTTATAAAACATATACTTCTGAATCAAAACGAACACAGCCACATTGAATTCAGCCTGATCTCACGAGGAAACAACTATTTTACGTTTTGTTAAGTTAGTGAACTTAAACACTAAAAAACTGAACTACACTGTTATAGTTACTATGACCATTTATGTGAAGCTGCTTTGACACAATCTACATTGTAAAAGTGCTATACAAATAAAGCTGAATTGAATTGAATTGAATTGAATAGTGGCTAATCCGTACGAATTTGTACAATTTTAAGTGCGGTTTATTTATAAACTAATTTCGAGAGGATCTTATGCTTATGATTGATCACGGCTGGTCCTGCATCAGCTCTGCATATTGCGCCAATCAGATGAATACTGACTCACTATAAATAACCAAAGCTTTCCACTTCAGTCATCTTCATCTTGAAGAATCCCTCCGTCCACCCCTACTCCTCCCCTTCTCCTGATAGGGCGGCATGGTGGCCCAGTGCACTGTTGCCTCACAGCAAGAACGTCACTGGTTTGAGCCCTCATTAGGTCAGTCAGCATTTCTGTGTGGAGTTTACATCTTCTCCATGTGCTCCAGGTTCCCCGGTTTCCTCTTACCGTCCAATGACATACATCATAAGTAAATTGACTAATCCAAAGTCGCATCTTAAGACAAACTCTTAGCCAGCTATACATCCTAACACGATCACAAGCAGAGGAGTTCTCGAGACCTACCTGAGCTCAAACTCCCCTCTCGCCTTTGAAACCCGGGCTCGAGGATATTCTGAGCTCAGGGCTCTCTCCCGTGACAGAATGCCAAACACACTTTATTATCAATCATCAGCTAGGAGTGAACTCTTGTAAAAGGAGGTGTGGCACCCAACCCCACCCCTAAACCCAACTGCCATTGGGGGCAAATCATACTAAATTGTATGAATGAGATTGTACAAGTTCATACGAATTAGCCACTAAAACAAAAAGTTACAAACTGCTGTGAGATTGTAAGGTTGAATCACGGACTCAATGAGAGAATGGGCTCATTATTTTGTACACCTCAAAGAAAAAGAAAAGGGGATTGTTTTGATGGACAGTGATTTTATGCATTTAATAAAACAAAACGTATACAAAAGTAACAAACACATTGCTTTAAACTTCCATTAATCTGTACATACAGCAGGCAGAGCTCTGGGATCAGAAAGTTCTCAGAAGTTAACCAATATCCTAGATTATAATTTTGATGTGTTTTTTAAAGGTAAATGAAGGATATAGAGTGTGTTGTTAATTGCAGAGCTACTCTATTTAAACAACAAATCAAGAGATCAAGCTTCAGCAAAGGTAAGGAAAAGTAACGCAAAAGTAACTCAAAAGTAAGGTAATGCATTACTTGCCATAAAAAGTAACCAAATAACGCAACTAGTTGCTTTTTTGGAGAGTAACTCAATATTGTAAAGAATTACTTTCAAAAGTAACTTTCCCAAACATTGATAATAAAATAAAATAAATCACACAACATACAACAGTGTTATTAAACAAGATTCTTCTGTACAAAGGCTGCATTTGTTTGATCAAAAATACTGTATACTCTCAGAAATAAAGGTACAAGAGCTGTCACTGGGGTGGTACCTTTTCAAAAGGTACACATTTGTACTTGAAAGGGTCCATATTGGTACATGAAAAACTATATAAAGTACCTACAAATTTTAAGAGGAACACTTTTGCACTTTTTAGGTACTAATGTGTACCTTTGAGGTATTAATATGGACCTTTTAGGAACAAAATTGTACCTTTTGAAAAGGTACCACCCCAGTGACAGCTCTTGTACTTTTATTTCTGAGAGTGTAAAAACAGAAATATTATTAACAATTACTATAGTTTCAAAACAATCATTTTCTATTTCTATGCATTCATCCAGTCTTGAGTCACATAATCCTTTAGAAATTATTGTATTATGCTGATTTGCTGCAGATATTGTCTCATAATTAATCATAAAAATGTTGTTCATACACTCTCAGAAATAAAGGTACGTGAGCTGTCACTGGGGTGGTACCTTTTCAAAAGGTACACATTTGTACCTAAAGGGTCCATATTAATACCTTAAGGGTACATATTAGTACCTAAAAAGTACAAAAGTGTTCCTTTTTAAATTATTAGGTACTAATATATACTTTTAGGTACCAATATGGACTCTTTAGGTACAAATGTGTAACTTTTAAAAAGGTACCACCCCAGCGACAGCTCGCAAATCTTTATTTTTCCGAGAGTGTAATAGAAAATACAACAAATACATATTTAATGTATACATAACTCTAAATTACTTTTCATTACTTGAAAAAAAGCTAAAATTCTCTTATGATTTCATCCGTGTCTCTGGTTTTTATGACAGACATTAATAAAAACATGAAAAATCAAATTAATGGGAAAGTTTAGCTTTAATCTAGATCCATTTTCAATACTAAACTCCAGTGAGCTCAAATATTTCATGCAGGATCTGATAAAATTAGTTTCAAATAACTCGTCATTAATCAATCATAAATCTCCATTCACATTATTTTCTGAAGTATGCAGTGATGAAAGACTCCCAAAATATCTTTTATTAAAAAAAAATATTCTAGCATATATACAAAAGAATCTGAACTTGACTTCATACATTGCTGAAATGTATGCAAATTTGTGTATATTTAAAATAATAATGTCTCATTTGCATATATTTAAACATAACATTTTAGAAAACGCACATAATGCAAAAAATGTTTAACGATCAGTTAATTTTTGCTTCTGTGTCAGGATTCACCTGCAGAGTCTTGCCTTGAAGATGTTAAGCAGAAAAAAAAAATGAAATTACAGCTTGACCTCCAGCTTGTCATGTGTGAAAGCCTGAGCGGAAGGAGAGCCGGAAGGAGAGAGGAGCCGTGTCTGCTAAGCGTCAGATTGTCTGGCGTTTGAGGGACGAAGCGCTCACTTCAAAGGGACCACGTTTCTGCTGCTGTCAGAGCTGAATGTCAGGAGACGCTTCAGACAAGCTCAAGACAGAAGAGCGACACTCGTCTCTTCCCACTTTTAAATACACTCTTTAAAACTTCAAGCGCTGCTGACTGACAGGACATGAGGGCTCGGTTTCAAAAACTAGTGAGCTGTCTATGTAGGCAGCAGTGTATGTGTAATTATAATGTACTGCATGCTTTACAAAGAGGGTAAAGAATGAATTGCAGCAATCTAAAAAAAGAAAAGAAGATGTGCACACACACACGCACACACACACACACATATATATGTTGGGTTTTCATGCTTTATGGGGACTTCCCCTGGAAGTAATGTTTTACATATTGCATAAGTTGTCCTCTTTCCATAACTGAACACTCACAGAAAATATTCTGCAGTTGTAAATTTTCTAACTACTTAAATCTGAATGATTTATGTGCTGTTTTCCTCATGCTGACTAAACAAAATGTCAAAAATATTGGTGTTGTTATACTTAAGGGGACATTTGGTCCCTATAATGTGATTAATACCAATAATGAGTACACTAAATGAAAATCCTATAGTTTCTCTCAAAGAACCTTGGGAAGATTACCTTGGTGTTGATATTACGAAAGATGGTCCAATCCTCCTCTATATGCAATGCACCAGACAATGCCTATTGCAATGTAAGGTGCTACATAGAGCTCATTTAACCAATGCCAAATTAGCCAATTTTTTTTTTTTTTAAGATGCCTGTCATCATTGTAAGCAGTCTCCTGCTAACCATCTCCATATGTTCTGGAGTTGCCCTCAATTGAAAAATTTTTGCTCCAGTGTTTTTGACACACTTAATAAATCTATTAACATAAATCTAGACCGTAACCCCTTGACAGCCTTTTTAGGTATTTTAGAGAGAGCTGACTTGACTGTTTCATCTTGCTTTTGTACAATTTTAGCTACACCAGTGATTGAAAGTGGGTGTCGGGACCCCCCGAGAGGTCACGGGACAATGAAGGGGGGGGTCTCCTAGTAATAAAAAAAAATCTATTTATTTTTATTAAACTATAAGAATTACCATATTTTATCAATAAACTACTAAAGGGAAAAAATAGTCGTTTATAGTTACTATATAGTTACTATAGTAGCTTATAGATCTATTATAGATCTAGTTCTATTGGATTGCAACCTCTGGGGTAATTACATTATAGTAAAGACACAGCAATAGCGTCAGATGCAGTAGATTGATTTTATAACACCAGGTTAAACTTTCTGGCACATTTACAGCACTGACATGCATCTAAAAAATTAAACAAAGAATAGACTTGGGTCTATTGGTGTGTGTGTGCGCCGTTCGTTTATACCCAATGTATTTATAACCCCCTCAGAGGATGTTGAGGGTCGCGAGTCACTGGCATTGTCATTATGGGGGTCGCGGGCTGAAAATTTTGGGAACCCCTGAGCTAGACGAGCCATTCTTATCAAATGGAAACAGGTGATTCCTTCATCACATGACATGTGGATCTGAGAAATCCTTAGCTACATCAAACTTGAGAAATTAAGATGTTTACTTGCAGGTTATCTGAAATCTTTTTACAAGACCCGGAACCCTGTTTTAGACTATATCAAAGGCTCACCCTGTTCAGTTAAAACAAGATCTAATACACAGTAATTAATTTGTTAAGAGGAATATTGACTCCTTAATGTGAACTTTTAAATTTTGAATTATTTATTTTTTGCTCTTATTGTTTTAGACTATATCAAAACCTGGTGTTATAAACTCAATCTGCTGCATCTGACGCTATTGCTGTGTCTTTAATATAATGTAATTACCCCAAAGGTTGCAATCCAATAGAACTAGTAACTATAAGCTACTATAGTAACTATAGTAACTATAAACGACTATTTTTTCTCTTTAGTAGTTTATGGATAAAATATGGTAATTCTTATGGTTTAATAAAAATAAATAAATAAATAAATAAATAAATAAATAAATAAATATATATATATATATATATATATATATATATATATATATATATATATACAGTTGAAGTCAGAATTATTAGCCCCCTTAAATTATTAGACCGCTTGTTTATTCTTTCCCTAATTTCCGTTTAAGGGAGAGATGATTTTTCCAACATGTTTCTAAACATAATAGTTTTAATAACTCATCTCTAATAACAGATTTATTTTATATTTGCCGTGATGACTGTAAATAATATTTTACTACAAATTTTTAAGACGCTTCTATACAGCTTAAAGTGACATTTAAAGGCTTAACTAGGTTAATTAAGTTAACTAGGCAGGTTAGGGGAATTAGGCAAGTTATTGTTTAACAGTGGTTTGTTTTGTAGACTATCAAGAAAAAATATAGCTTAAAGAGGCTAATTATTTTGTCCCTAAAAAGGTTCATAAAAAATTCAAAACTGTTCTAGCCAAAATAAAACAAATAAGACTTTCTCCAGAAGAAAAAATATTATCAGACATACTGTAAAAATGTCCTTGCTCTGTTGAACACCATTTGGAAATTATTTAAAAAAGAAGAAAAAAAATCGAAGGGGGCTAATAATTCTGACTTCAACTGTATATATATATATATATATATATATATATATATATATATATATATATATATATATATATATATATATATATATATATATATACATGTATATATATATATATATATATATATATATATATATATATACATGTATATATATATATATATATATATATATATATATATATATATATATATACACATGTATATATATATATATATATATATATATATATATATACATGTGTATATATATATATATATATATATATATATATATATATATATATATATATATATATATATATATATATATATATATATATATATATATATATATATATATATATATATATATATATATATATATATATATATATATTTATTTTTTTTAAAGAATTTCTTTTTAAATTTCTTTTTTTTTTCAGAGGATTTGTTTTGAACAGATAAATTTGATTGATTTGAACTCATAAATTTTATTTTGAGGGGATAGTGAGAAAATAAAAAAAACAAGACAATCTGTATTTTTCCTGTGTTGTATTGCATACTATGATGTATTGTCTTGTTAAACACCAATAAAAAAAGGGATCGTCACCCTAAATGTAACTGAATCGTATCATAAGATTAGTATTGTCAATTGTATTGAATCGTGAGAACTCAGGTGAATCGTTGCATCCTTACGAGTTATTGTTTGCTTAGAGTGTTTTACATGATGCCTTTCTATTCATAATTCTCTCATAGAAGGGAGCTGCCTATTAAGGAAGTAAACAGCATCACAACTCACCAAGCTTCAGAACAGAGACACTGTTTTTTTGTTTTTCTCTCTCTCCAGTTTAGACGTGTAGCACTGCACTGATTGATCTTCAGTGATCCCTGTGTGTCTGCGTTTACTGTGATCTCCAACTGTCCCATATGAAGCTGTCCGCACAAAGAACTGACCTGAAAGACAGCGCCCTCTACAGTGGCTCAGGGGTCACACAAAGATTGATGAGAAAGATCAGTGACCTTTGAAGAAGATCAAAGCCGCGCAGGTTACACACGTCTGCCTGTTTAACTCTTTCATCTTTATGCAGCTCCGAGCCTGTTTATCTGGACGTCGCATGGGCAGAGGCCGAGAGATGCACCTGCGGGAGAACAACAAAAACACAAATACTTTCTCATTCATGTGCTTTAAACATGCTGGATTCACAATAAAGGGTACTAATTGGCATAGTTCCTAATGGATTAGATTGTGTTTTTTAATATTGTTTTTGTTTGCATGTGTTTGTTGCGTCATGATGCTACTGCCCTAATTTAATTGCCCCTGGTGGGAATAATAAAGTTCATTCATTTTCTTGTCGGCTTAGTCCCTTTATTAATCCAAGGGTCGTCACGGCGGAATGAACCGCCAACTTATCCAGCAAGTTTTTACGCAGCGGATGCCCTTCCAGCCGCAACCCATCTCTGGGAAAGAATAATAAAGTTGTTAAACTTAAACCTAATGTGGACTAAACAAAATAGGGCGACACAATATATCGTTTCAGCATTGATATCGCAATGTGATCATTCACAATAGCCACATTGCAAGATCTGCAATGTTGAGTTCAGCTTCAGCATCCCTCAGGAAATTTGAGTGGAATTATAGCTGACCTGGAACCATATCCTTAGTGATTGTGAAGTTTAACCTTAATAGAGTGAAAGAGTGCTTGTTTGATTTGATTTTGAGGCCTTTAAATAATTTGTGTGCAAGAAATTATAACAATAAAAATTGATTGCATTTAACTTATATACTGTGAAGAATACACTTGTATTTGCCTACAATTGATTATTCAACTTATCCTTGAATACAGTTAGACTCACCAAAAAACAACCCAAGCTCATTCTGAAAACGTAGTCCCGTGGACGTTTCTGGAGACAGTGATTTATGTAGCCAAAGGTAGGTATGGCTGCATTTCATTTTTTTAAGCGAACGCTACGGGGCGGTATGACGCCATTCCTTTTCGCGCTTACCGGCTGACTGCTTACCTCCGTGTGGAGGGCTTTCCTGCCGCAACTAGTTTGTCCAGCTAGCTCGTCGTATACGTCGGCGGAGTTGAGACGCAGAGAGGAGTTGACCATGATGACGACGACGATTGGGGAAGAGCGGTTCCAGAAATCAGGTAAGACAGAAACAGAATCCAAAAAATAAAGTGAACAAATTCATAACAGGGTGAGAATGTGGTAAAATCTGAAAACGTGGTAAAAATCAGACGAAGGCTTTTCTTTTTCTGGATGGCTTTTGTAGATCGTTGGTTGGGTTTAGTAAAGTAAGCAGCCAGGCGGGTCAATGAGTAAAATTGGTTGGGTTTAGGGAAGGAGGAGGAGGGTGGGTCAGTCGATTGGCCGGTCGCCCAGTCAATCATTCAGTCAGACAGATAGTCACTTGACAGCGGCCTCCGGAGAGTTTACTCAAGAACAGATGCGAAAAAGCACACACAGCGGCCTCTCGCGGATTCGCGAAAACAAAAACTGCACACATACGTACCTCCCGGGACGTATTTCGCGGTTTTCAGAAACATCCACGGGAATATGTTTTCAGAATGAGCCTGGGTTGCCAAAAAATTTATGCAGATTATCTGGCCTACGAAAACAACCAAATTAATATAAAAACTACGAGTTCTTTCCAAAATGAGGTATTCAGGTGATCTGGTGATCTGGTGAAATTATTATATTCATATTGCAATACATATTGCAGAAAAACGAAATATCACAATGTCAGAGTTTTCCAATATCGTGCAGTCCTAAAAACAAAATATCACAAATTTATATTATTGTACTTCAGAGGACATTTGGTCCCCATAATGATGAATACCAGCACGCACACACCTTAAACATCCATGGAAAAATTCCGTAGGACAACAGGTTCTCCAAAAATGTTCTTCACACACAGAAAAATAGATTTTAAACTATTTTTTTGAATTTTTGACTTTCATTAAGCTTATCAATTAAAACAAACACTTCATAAATTATGATACATAGGGCAAACTTCATTCATTTTCCTTTGGCTTAGTCTCTATTTCAGAGGTCACCACAGCTGAATGAACCGCCAACTATTCCAGCATACAGTATGTTTTACGAACGCAATCTCACTCCAATTCGTAACTTTTTGATTTAGTGGCTAATTCAAATGGATTTGTACAATCTCATTCGCAAAATTTAGTACAATCACCCAATGACGGTTGGGGTTGGGTGTCACGCCTCCTTTTTAAAATCGTACATTTTCTTACGACTGAACTCTTATGAATTCATACAATTTAGCCACTAAACAGACAAAACGTAAAATACTTTCGTTTCCTCGTAAGATCAGGCTGGTTATACAAAACGAATACCATTCCAGCTGCAACCCAGTACTGTAAAACACCCATATACTCTCATTCACACACACACTCTTCCACTTCGGGCAATTTAGCTTACTCAATTCCCCAATAGCACGTTATTGGACTGTGGGGGAAACCGGAGCACCTGTAGGAAACAAACACCAATAAGGGGACAACATGCAAACTCCACACAGAAATGGCAACCTGGCCAAGCAGGGACTCAAACCAGCGATCTTGCTGTGAGATGACAGTGCTAACCACTGAGCCACTGTGCTAAAACTTTTTAATCACATTTCTATTTTTGAGGGATTTGCCAAGGGATAAATGTATAATTTGACTGATTTTTTACAACAATTATTCTACAATTTTTTTCTAGTCTGGTCTGTAGTATTTTCTGAATTACACACTGTAAAAATACCCATAAATTAACAGGTTTTCATATTATTTAATTTGAAATCATGTGTTTTTTTTTCTATTTATGATTTTGAGTCGCATTATGAGGCCTTGACCATTCCTCAAAAAATGTACATTGGTGAAATGTTAGAAAGTGTAATTATTAATGACATTTTAAATAGTGTGAAGTTTGACATTAAAGTTATATATACACAATATCTAAAAAAAATCCAAGCAAAAATAATTCTGTCAGAAATTCGCCAAAATCCCTCCAACTTTAATTATATTTCGTAACTAGATGGCAGATAGATGAAATTATATGATACGATGTTTTCCACCTCACCTGATTTATATCATCGCATTACCTTGTTAAACAATGATATCCCAAATATTGACAGAACGCTTCAATTTTATTACTTGCAAACTAAATTAGCATGCACAGAAATAAAGCGACGTTTATATATCAGAGTCATTAATTGTCTGACTCCCTTGCAAATTGTCAGACGGTGTGATGGGTGCGTGCTGCGTCTTTTTGGCTCTGTGCCATGTCTTCGACAGTGGTGATATTTTCAACAGTACGGGCAGTGCAACACAACATACATTCGCCACACTACATACTGATCCCGTGAGATCAATTTTTGCCAACAAGTAATCCAATTCACCTTTTGTCCAGTCTTTTTGTCTAGGTTTTAAAGGGATGGATATGGTCAGCAACATTACTCAGGTAGGCTGTAGCATTGATACGATGCTCAATTGGTACTAATGGGGCCAAAGTGTGCCAAGAGAATATCCCCCACACCATTACACTACTAACAGCCTGAATCGTTGATTGAAGGCAGGATGGATTCATGATTTCATTTTGTCGACGGCAAATTTAGACCCTACCATTCAAATGTCGCAACAGAAATCTAAAATCATCAGACCAACGTTTTTCCAATGTCCAATTTAGGTGAGCCTTTGATTGTAGCCTCAGTTCTTGGCTGACAGGAGTGGCACCCGGTGTGGTCTTCTGCTGCTGTAGCCCATCTGTCTCAAGGTTGGACGTGTTGTGCATTCAGAGATGCTCTCCTGCAGACCTCGGTTGTAACGAGTGGTTATTTGAGCTGCTGTTGCCTTTCTATCAGCTGGAACCAGTCTGGCCATTCTCCTCTGACCTCTGGCATCAACAAGGTATTTGCGTCAACAGAACTGCCACTCACTGGATATTTCCTCTTTTTTGGACCATTCTCTGTAAATCCTAGAGATGGTTGTGCCTGAAAATTTCAGTAGATCAGCAGTTTCTGAAATACTCAGCCAGTCTGGGACCACCAACCATGCCATGTTCAAAGTCACTTAAATCACCTTTCTTCCCCATTCTGATGCTCGGTTTGAACTGCAGCAGATCGTCTTCACCATGTCTTCACCTAAATGCATTGAGTTGCTACCATGTGATTGGCTGATTACAAATTTGCATTAATGAGCAGTTGGACATAATAGAGTGGCCGGTAGGTGTATAAAGTTAGCATAAACTGTCAACAGATTTTGATGAGAATGATTATAACAGATCTGTAAAAATTGAAATATTGTTAACTGTAATGTCAAAAAAAGTAAACAAAAATTAAAAATGTATGCAAATTAACACATTTCACAAAAATAATGCCTCATTTAATGCCTCATTGACTATTTAAACGTAACATTTTGAAAACGTGCATTTTCGCAATTCTTAATGTAATCAATCAACTTGGGAAATTTTTAGAGGTGTCAAAATTAATTGTTTCTTTGGTGCACCGCGATGCAGACGTGGACAATTCTGTATCGGTTCAGTAATAATCATAACCGGTTATTATGTACTGACGTCATTTATCTCCTATGGGCTCTGTCGTGAGGGAGGTGAGCGCGAGTATTTACAACACTCAGGGCCGGCCCGTGGCATAGGCACCATAGGCAAATGCTAAGGGTGCTGTAAATCCAGGGGGGCGCCAGAAATAAGCTCGGTTTAGTTGGTTTTGTTTTCGATTTTCCTGACACACATTCAGTTATAGACGGCATTAACTCAAAAACCTCTTACCCTAAAAAGATCTAAAGTGTGTTTCCTACAAAAAGACAAAGCTGGTTATGTTTCACAGCTGTCTTTCTTTATTTTTTCGCTCGAAATTACGATCATTGCTCCGATTAAGCCCTCGCAATATGTGTTTAGCCGGGAGAGCTCGCGCTGAGATGAGCTCTCAGTAAGGGACCGTTGGAAAAGTGTTTCTTTTTTTTCCGTTTTTTTTTTTTTGCGTTTTTTTCCTCCGCTCAGCGTGAGCTCTCCCTGTTGCAAGGGCTTAAGTGTGTGTGTGTGTGTGTGTGTGTGTGTGTGTGTGTGTGTTTGTTTGTTTGGTGCTGTCTATGTTTATGTATGTGTTGAATGAGAGACAGTGTGGTACTGTGTGTCTGTGTGTTTATACAGACAGCTTGTTATAGCCTCCCCCCTAAAATATAACACTGTATATGGAAAGCATCGTCAATGCTCCGTGATGCACCGAGATATAGAATTGAACCAAATCGAAGGCATGATAACTGTAACCGAACCAAACCGTGAGACCAGTATAGGTTCACACCTCCAGGAATTATGGTGTTAAACAATTCCTAATTTTCCCTATTTACCTGCAGTGCCATGCCTAAAGGTCATTTGAGGAATCCAAAAAGACCCTTCAATGGCAAATGCTGTAAATCTAACATATAGTCAGCGAGCAGATCACAGCTCTTGTTGTCGACATAACAGGAGCAACCCAAACGTGCGAAGATTTGGCCTCATGGGTGGGTAACAAAGAGCTGTTGCATTCCAGCAGTGAGAGTGAGGTCAATTAAGCCATTTCCCCTCCAATTTATCTCCCCGCAGCACCTCCATCAACCGCTGCAGCTGCGAGGGCCATGTGTGTCTGGGAAAATGAGAAGATTGAGCTAAACCTCGCCTGGCCCCTAGGAGAAAGACTGGCTAGATTGTCTTCATACCTGTCGCAGATGAAGGGGGGTTGCAGGGTGTGTGTGGTTGGAATAAGGACGAGGTGTGAGTTGATACAGCTTCTGTTACATTGTTTTGTCACAATGCAGAACATGCTCTCATACACACGCTCATGTACAGAAATTATGCAACAATACCCAGCGCAGGTTCATTGGAAATATGTTCTTCAGCCTACATTTTTTGGACAACCGCAAGAATGTATTTCTATGTTTGACTGGAGTTTCTAGGTCAAATGAATGCTACGGGGAAGTATGAGGCCAACAACTTTTGTTCCTTTTTACACTAGTGATATTTTCAGGGACATTTCTCAATGAATAAAGAATTAATTTCATCTATTTCTTTGCACAATACCAAATAAATACCCAAAACAACTTAATGGAGTCTATGATTTGTAATTGAATATGTTTGCCTGACCTTTCTCTTTACCAGAGTAAATGCAGGAACCCTTTTCACCTTTTAAAGACTTTTTAAAGACCTTCTCGGAATATTTTAAGACCTCATCGCCACTTCGAGTTCTATATAAATAGCTTTAACTTAAAAAAGAATTGTTTAACTTAAAAAAGCTATAGGTAAATAAATCAATGAAGCACAACCATGCAACAAAACTCAGATCAGCTTTGAAGAAATAAAGCTTGAAAGAATAAGGCTGCGTCCGAAACCGCCTACTAATTTGAACTGCATTTGAATTTAAACGTACTACTCGGCTCTTAGAAAAGTACGTCCTATACAGTATGAACGTGAAAAGTATGAATGGAATTCGGACGTACTACATCCGCCATTTTGTCATAGTCACGTGACCTACCTGCATCAATTGCGTCGCTTTACTCCCATTCATGAATTCGCTCGCAGGGCATCGTGGGATAGCGCAGCATGCATGGGATGCGCACTCCAGAATCTCGCCGGAAGTAGTAAGTCATCCGGGTACTTCTCACATACTGATTTTCGAATTCTATGAATTCGGATTTACTATTCGGCTCGCATACTGATTTTAGCATACTATATAGTATGGAAGTATGCGGTTTCGGACGCAGCCAAGATGACGCGGTTGTTTTCAGCAACAGGCTTCAGCCATTGTTTAAACCTATCTTTCTCCAACCAGGAGTATGCAAACTTACATTTTCACATTTTGCCGTCTGTTTCGCTCTATGGTTTCGCTAAATGTGGGGAGCGACACATCACCTTCACATCACCTAGACAGAGGAGCTTGGCCAGATGTGCCCAGGCCTGAACCAATTGTGTGGATAGAGCACACCTAATATTAGGAGGAAAATAAACATATTTCTGCTTTTTTGGAGTCAAATAATTTGGACAACACTTGAACAAAATTTACACAATTAAGACTTTTTAATACCTTTTAAGGGCCTTAATTTTCTCATATTTGATTGATCAACTTTCAATATTTTTTAAGACCCTGCGGACACCCTGTATATGGACAACTTTTCTGATGTCATTGTGTATGGCATTGTGCTTGTGATGCAGAGTGCTTGGGTTTAAGTCCGGTGAAGCACATTTCCCCAAAAGAGATCAAAGTAGTTTAAAATTAAGGTAAAATTGTGTGGTTGCAGTGCACTTTTCTCTTATGTTTGCTTACGAAAATAGTATAAGTTGGGTTTAAGTTTGGTAGTTAATCTATACGACAAGCCCTGCCTTCTTGTGGAAATGTACAAGAAGGTCGTTTATCTGAAAAGTACAACAAAATGTACAATAGTAATGTATTTCAGATTCGCAAAAATGCAGATTTCGCCCTCGAGTGGATTTGTCATCTGAAACGTGCAACAAAACTTACTAGGAGAAATGTATTTTATGTTTTGAAAATACGTAGGCGGGGCATGTATTTTCAATGAGCCTAGACTGACAATACTGCAGTCGATTCTGAAAAAAAGAGTAGAACTTTAAAAGTATTCTAAAGTATAAATACTTTTTTATTTAAAGTATTTTACCTGAATAATAATTTAGGTAAAATTTCTAATAATGACTATCTTGAATTTTAAAATAATATGGAATTTAGGAATTCAGGCACTGATTTGAATTGTCTACTAAATTTTCCTGTTAAAGCAAGTTGGGCAACCAGACTCACTGTGATAAAAAAGTTACATATACATATACAGTTAAAGTCAAAAGTAGTAGCCCCCCCTGTTTATTTATTTTTTTCTCCCAATTTCTGTTTAACGGAGAGAAGATTTTTTTTTCTAAACATAATAGTTTTAATAAGTCATCTCTAATAACTGATTTATTTTATATTTGCCATGATGACAGTAAATAATATTTGACTAGATATTTTTCAAGACACTTCTATACAGCTTAAGGTGACATTTAAAGACTTAACTAGGTTAATTAGGTTAACTAGGCAGGTTAGGTTCATTTATTTTCAGCGGCCGCGGCAGGCCTGTTATACAGATACTACCTATGACATTATTTCAATGACAAATGTTGTGAGCGCAGTATTATAAATCGAGATGGTATACATGTAAAACGCCCCCTCAAATTTTCTTGTGCACTCTCAAATAAAAGCTGCTGAGGAGCAATTCAGTGCGTTAATGTAACGAGGATATCTCCAACATATATTAGATTTGTCAGGAATATATATGAAAGTCTCCAATAGACCTACAGAATGGCATTAATGCATGCATTAATGTCACCTTAAAGGGTTAAACAAATAACGCACAGCACTACTACGATTACAGAAAAGTTCATTCTGTTATAATTCACTTACCTTTTAATATGTTTTGGTGCGATTATAACCCGCTGTTAAAAACAACAACGACTGAATGTTTTTAATAAGAAGCTGTAATGTAGCGGTAGCTGGAATAAATTTTGAAGTGGCGCCCTGCCATGGAAGAATAAATGTAGCGGACAGGAGGTGGTTCCAAAAGTAACCAAAGTATAACCAAATGTTAGGTGAACATTCTGGTTTTCTGTAATCAATTCCTTAAAACATTAATTGGAACATAGAGTTACTTTCATTTAAACACAATTGCATGTTAAATTGATCTAAAGAAGGGCGTGTGGAGTAGCATAAACAACTGAGCCAACATTCATACCGAAATGCGGCATTCTTGTATGTGAACAAAGTGATATAATAACTGATTTCTGTTATCTTTGCCATGATGACAGTACAGAATATTTTACTGGGTATTTTTTTTTCACAGTAATAGTGTTTAGCTAGAATGCTATTGAAAAGCTTGGGTAATTAGGCAAGTTAAGGTAATAAAGCAAGTTAATGTATAACCATTTGTTCTGTAGACACTCAAAAAAAACAATGCTTAAAGGGCTAATAATACTGACCTTAAAATGGTTTTTAAATAAGTTTTCAACTGCTTTTATTCTTGCTGAAATAAAACAAATAAGACTTTCTCCAGAAGAAAAAAAAAATATCGGAAATACTGTGAAAAATTCCCTGCTCTGTTACACATAATTTGGGAAATAACTATATATTAGTCAAATGCAACTGTAATTTTTGGTTTCCCTTCTTTCGAATCTTCTTTAGATGCTGTGGTCTATAGACCGAAGCCATCTGGAGCATTTCCCCAAAGGCACTCTGTCCTTCCACTCCAAACCCAATTAGCCAAATCACATTTCAAAAGTGCCCAGGTTTACTTGCCAGTGGTCAAATCCTTCAGGTGACAAAAAGAAGGCTTAGACCTGGAGGAGAGAACCAGAGAGCAGAAAGAAGTGGGATTAGAGCAAACAAAGGGCCACGGAGATCCTCCGACACCTGTGTGGGTACTGTGGCCGGTGGAGTGCCTGCTAATGGGAAAAGCCTTTGGTCCAATTTGCAGGTGCTCAGAACCTAATCCCCCATCTCTTAGGATGGGCCGGGTATCTGTTTACCTCTGTGCTAGTTCAGCATCAGAGTCCATGTCTCACTTGATAGGCAGAAGACTTCCCATCCGCCCTTGCAGCATAATCTAGGTGATCAATCATTTACATCAGTAATTAGGGCCTGGTGTCAAAACAGAAATGGAACATGAGCCTGGGGACTTGGGTTGACATCAGACTTGGCGAGCCTTATGGGTGATGTGGGTCTGCGTGGGATTGAGATTGTAGGGGCTGCGCATCTCAATGGTAAAACTGTGGTCCAGAGGCCTGAGGTGGAGACATTCCCTTACAACCTGATCCATGTTTATGAATACCATTTGTTCTGTGTCTTCCTATAGGCAATTAGGACAGAAAAAAACCCAAAGAAAGGCTCTATTAGCACTGTAAGAAGACAAATCGGTATCTTTTAAGCCTGAAAAAAGACATTGGATTCTATGACCTACATTAAAACTATCTGTATTTTGTGTTCTCCATTTATTTGATTGTAAATTGCATAATGGGATGTTGATTGATCTCTGCTCTGTCGACTTTTCATGTTGAAGATTCAACTCTACAGTTCAACAAAGTCACTTTTATTGACATTTTAGGCAGTAGTTTGAAATAATATAATGTATAAGAAATAATATTTTTGTAGCCTAATATACAACACCAACTCAGAGAATATATCACTTTAAACCAGGGATTCTCAATCGGTGGGCTTAACGTAAAGTAAAATTTTAAACTCTATTCTAAAATATATCAGTAGAGCCAAACAGAATCTGCATTTTTTGCGATTTCTGTGGAGAATTTTTTAACAAAATAGCTTAATTTATTAAATAAAAAAATAATAGGCTTCAACTTTTATTTTATGTTTACAATGCAAATCCAATTAGATCCCTTTATTTGGTTAACAAAGCAAGTCTCTTATATAATATATCTACTAAAAGACAGAACATATTACTTTACAAGCTGTTTTGTAAATAAATCATATGGACCATTTAATATAATAATAACAATAATAATAATAATAATAATAATAATAATAATAATAATAATAATAATAATAATAATAATAATAATAATAATAATAATAATTATTATTATTATTATTATTATTATTACAATTTTATTATTATTATTAAAATGTTATTTTTATTTAAAAAAGCTTATTTTTCATGAACCTTATTTTAAGGTCAAAATTATTAGCCCCTTTAAGCTATACATTTTTTTTCGATAGTCTACAGAACAAACCATCGTCATTGACCTTATTCTTCGATGCGGAAGTGCACTCGTTTTTGCGATTGTTTTAGAACTTCCGATTCAGGGAGAAATGACTAGGAATAACAAACGTCAGAAAACAGTCAAACTACTTGCTCTACAAACAAATGCTTGCATGACTGAACAGACAAAATAGATTAATATAATAAGAAAATATATGTTTACAACATCAAGCAGAATGAGTTGTTTTTAACATATAAAAATGAATGGAAGTGAATGAGACCGGAAGTCTCGAGCCAAAATAATTAAAATGGCTGGGCCTGCTCGTCCACGGAGAATAAGGTGAATACAATAACTTGCCTAATTACCCTAAACAGCCTAGCTAACCTAATTAACCTAGGTAAGCTTTTAAATGTCACTTTAAGCTGTATAGAAGTGTCTTGAAAAATATCTAGTCAAATATTATTTACTGTCATCATGGCAAAGATAAAATAAATCAGTTATTAGAAATGCGTTACCAAAACTACTGTGTTCCGTTAAACAAAAATCGGGAACCAAAAAAAAAAAAAAAAGCGACTAATAATTCTGATTTCAACTGTATGTGATGCAAATGTAAAGAATACCACATAGGGCAGGACCAGGTTTTACACATAAGAGGAAACGTAGCAATACAAGAATTAAGGCAAATCGGAACATAAGCTTGCAGCTGATTGTGAAATTTAAATACATTTTTAATTATTCCTAATGCGTTGCTGCATTTATAAGCATCTTTATGTTTAATCTGGACCCCTATTGGGTGATTATTTATTAACATTTGACCAATATTGATTGATGATCTATATTTCATTCATTCATTCATTCATTTTCCTTTGGCTTAGTTCCTTTATTCATAAGGGGTCACCACAGTGGAATGAACCGTCAACTTATCCAGCATATGTTTTACACAGTGCATACCCTTCCAGTTGCAACCCAGTACTGGGAAACACCCACACATTCTCACATTCACACACATACACTACAGCCAAGTTAGTTTATTCAATTCACATATAGCCAACCCGGGCTCATTGTGGAAACGTAGTCCCACGGACGTTTCTGGAGACCGCGGAATACGTCCTGGCGGGTGCCTACTGCTGCAGTTTTTGTTTTCGCGAATCCGCGAGAGGCCAATGTTGTGCGCTTTTTCGCACCTCAGACGCCTCTCGCGAGTGCGGTTCGCCCGCGCTGTTCTCGCATGAACCCACCGGAGGCCGCTGTCTGACTGACCAGATGATTGACTGCGCGACCGACCAATCAGGCCGACCCGCCCTCCTTCTTCCCCGAACCCAACCAATTTTACCGATCGACCCGCTTACTTCCCTAAACCTGAGCAACAGTTTACAAAAAGCCATCCAAAAAAATAAAAGCCCCGATTTTTGTTTTTTTTACTGCGTTTTCGGATTTCACTGCGTTCTCACCCTGTCACGAAACTCGTTTACTTAATTTTTGGGATTCTGTTTTTGTCTTACCTGATTGCTGGAACCACCCCGGACTCGAAACCGGTCGCCGTGGTCGACTCCTCCTCCGGGGAAGCCCTCCACAAGGAGGTAAGGCAAGCGCAAAAGGGAACAGCGTCACACCGCCCTGCATCGTTCGCTTGAAAAAAATAAACGCGGCCGTACGTACCCCCCAGGACGTATTCCGATGTGTCCAGAAACGTCCGTGGCACTACGTTTTCAGAATGAGCTTGGGTTGCATATAGCGCATGTCTTTGGACTGTGGGGGAAACCGGAGCACCCGGAGGAAACCCACACGAAGACGAGGAGAACATGCAAACTCCACACAGAAATGCCAAATGATTCAGCCGGGACTCTAACCTTCTTGCTGTGAGGCAACAGTGCTAACCACTGAGACATGATCTATATGATGGGTAAAATCCAAAAACTTACATTTTGGGGGTGAGGGGTAACAATATACACTCTGAGCTATACATATAGAGTCAAAAGTAAGTAACAGTAATTAAAAAATAAAATGCTACCAAACAATACTAAAGCCGAAAGTCCAGCTGATTGAGTTTATTACCCGTGGGAACGAAGCAAAGTCTGCTCTTACAATAATAACAGCACAACCCGAGGAACTGTAGGTGTTTCACTTTAACCTTTCACGCTAAATACCAGTCCTATAGCCCAAGGGAGGCCGAGAGCTTAAAAGTCGGTCTCAGAACACAGAGATTCTCAGCACAACTGAACGGCCATGCTTTGAAGAGGAGGGCCGAGAGCCATCAACTGGTCCAGTAATGAATTAGTCCATTGGAAAGAGGCTGTACACGGGTGGAGCCGCAGATCAAAGCATGTTTCTCTTATTGCCTGCACCTTCAGGTGAAGTTGAGGCATGCAGCCAGTTTGGGGTGAAACGCTGTCCCACACTTCAGCAGGAATGCAGAGAGAGCTCCGTCCCTCCAGAGTCGGGTTTCACAGCGAACACCGCAGATATGATTACATGCGTTGAGATCAGTCATTATGAAAAATGACTGCGGTCAAAATACCTAGAGAGCTACTGTAATAAACAAAGGATTCCTTAATCCTCGGTGGACAGGCTTGGAATTAAAAGGCATTATCTTGAATTATTAACCATAGATAGTTTGCATTATTAAAGTATCGTCTTGCAACTTAAGTCTGGTATCTAAACGCTAGGTTTAATGTAGGACCGTACTAAGTATACTGTACAGTAAATGTGCAACTAAAGGAAGTTGACCACAGTGACGGTCACAGGTAGTTAGGATACCTCAAAGCGCTGATGTAATGAAAGGCTGGAGACTGGTTTTATCTGGAGATGTGGGAAAATAAAGACAAGCTAGCAGTTATTTGAAAGCAATGGGCAGGGTTTAAATGCACAACCATTATAAGTTACTTGTTGTAAGCTATTTTACATGAAGACGGAGGTAGGAATATATATTTATAAATATATATATGCAGAGCTGGATTAAGAACATTGGCCCCTGAGGCTATAGCAAATCAGGGCCCCCCTTTAAATTTTATTATCTCACAAAAAATAAATAAATAAATAATATATATATATATATATATATATATATATATATATATATATATATATATATATATATATATATATATATATATATATATATTTGTATGTATATATATATATATATATATATATATATATATATATATATATACAAATATATATATATATACAAATATATATATATATATATATATATATATATATATATACAAATATATATATATATATATATATATATATATATATATATATAAATATATATATATATATATATATACATACACACACACATTTTTAAATTTAAATTGTTGTTATTATTATTGTTGCTATTATTAATATTATTATAATTATTATTATTAATTTATCTAATTTTACGCCGTTTGATTTATATTTGAATATTAATTATTTTTTTCTGTTCTATTAAAATAGGCCTGCAAGTATGCAAAACTAAGTAATGACATCATATGAAATTTAAAGTTCAAACAATCAGAAAAAAAAAAAAAACAATTGCAATACTTCCCTAAATCAGTGCTTTATAATAAATACGGGTTTACCTTTAGAAGGTTTCTTTAAAACTTTAGCTGACCCTAATTATTTAATATCTTTAAAATCCATGCTTCAAATATCCAAAATAGCTTATTGTGGTCTTCTGAGTTACAAAAGGCTATCATCCTTATTTATTTATTTATTTATTTATTTATTTATTTATTTGTTTATATATTTTTGCATCAGATATATTGTCTAATGAAAGCCAGCACCAATATTTCATTGCTCCATTTTGTTACTGTCATTTTCCTAAAAAAGGGCACCGTTAACATTTATTCATAAAAAGTTTGCTTTCTAACTGGTTCAGTTAGACTTACTGTAAAGCATTACAGAGTGGATTTACTTTATATATATATATATATATATATATATATATATATATATATATATATATATATATATATATATATATATATATATATATATATATATATATATACATAAGTTAAAGTTAAAGTTTTACGTCACCATCATGGAGAACAGAGTTTGCTTTAGTTGGGCTCTTAGCCCTGTCATTTTTAACATTTATATATCTTGGCTGCTGCAATTGTTAAGAACTTTGTTAAAAAGCTCCTTTGTTGTAGCAAGCCAGCCAAAAACCTAAATAAGATCTGATGATGTTCATGTTGCTATTAAATGGCAGAGTCTGTTCTCATTTAGTATAATAAAATTTACTGCTCCTATTCAATGTTAAATCTATTGTTTTACATAATATATCTATATATGGCAATGATTTCTGGAAGTTTTTAAGAATATCTTGGACAATAACACTGCTCTACGGTGTACACTCAAAGAGACATCAATAATCAGCATATGAACCTCAATAATGGTGACAACTAACAAAATTAACAGTTTAACTCACAAACAGGCAACTGAAAGTCTAAACATAAACAACAGCAGAATCAAACACAAATAAAGAAAACTGTGTGACCATTATACAACATTTATTTATACCGCAATGCATGCTGGGATATTGGTACCGTGCCACTCCCAGCATGCATTGCAGCATGAAACATTTGAGATGTTACCATTGTTGAGATACAAGGTCAGATTCATGAGGTCTGAGTGTGTATTTGTCATAACTGAACTGTCTTTGTATGTTATTTCTTAACTATTAAGTAATTACGGAGGTATCTTTTCTGTTTCCACTTCTCATTAATTAAATTAATATCTGCAACTAAGCATAAAATCTATTGCATGAGGTCCTTCATCCAGATTTATACCAAAACATTTATCAGAACTAATTTCAGACTAATAGGTTTCTCTATTTATTGACTTTCCAACTTTATTGCTATAATATAAGCATTTTGTTAACTCTTTATTATAGGAATTGGAGAGTCTGAATTAAAAAGTTCAAGGGTGAAGAGCCCAACGAAACCAGCCCCTAACTCCATTACGGTGACACAAAAAACACCTTAATTTCTGTTGGATCTCAATGAGAATAGTATGGAAGTCAAATCAGTCAGTAATAAGTGTGTGTCTGCTGTTGTTTGTGGAGTTGTTTAATGATCCTCTGCTGAGACTGAAGCTGTTTTATTTTATTTGATTTTATTTAATGTTGTAACTCAAGTCACTGTTTGTGTTTCTTGTTTATTTTCTTCAGTAATTGTAATTATTAACAGCAGGTGTTCATCAGTGTCTGAATTCACTCATTAGTGTTCATTAACTCTGTCAGGTGAACTATATTAGTTAACTAGTGTATGAAATAGTGAACAAGGACACAAAGTGTGATTTCAAACACAGACTTCAAAACATCGAATCTGAACTCTGTTAGCTCACAGTTTTCTGCAGTTGGTTACTTTCTCGAAGACAAAAATGTTACCCAGAAAGCACTGTTTTTAACAGAATATTACTGTTTTAGTGAAAAAACATTATTTTACCGTAGAATCTGACCGTTTTTTAACAGCAATTTTTTACAGTGTGGCTAATATGAAAGGTAAAGGCCTTCAGATTACGCTTATTTTACCAAAATAAAATATCACCATATACCTGATGTTTAATTATTTAAAAAGTCTTGTCACTTAACAGAAATAATGTACAGTATAGATTATAAATGGTGCAGTGAAAAAAGTGCATGACTCCTATGACTCCTTAGGTGGGCTAATAATTCAGGGGGTTTAATAATTCTGACTTCAACTGCCTAATGCACAACAAGAATTTCAATATGTGTTTAATTAAATTCAATATGTTCAATGTGTATTTTTATGCATTACAACTATACTAATACACCTTAGAAAAATTGTTCCAAAATAAGGCTTTTGCTTTTATGGCATAAACGCATTATGTTTGGTTCCTCAAAAAGAACCAAAGAACCAATTAAGTGGATCAGTTTCCCACCTATAAAAAGGCTTTTGTGGAATAAACCATTTTATATGGATGTTAAAGGTTATGTAATGCCAATATTTTAGTCATAACCATGGAAATTTAGTCATACAAGAAGTGAAGTCACATAAAAAAAAGAATAAATGGAGTTAAATGGACAGGTGTGGACTACAAAAACATCCAACACCACCAGCCCCAATACACAAACTCCCCTTTCTTCCTTATTCCCGAAAGAGATCATCTCAGTTGGACCCTAAAATAAACACAACACATCTGGGGTCACCTTATGAAAACTAAGGGCGCTTGAGAGAGGAATTACACCAAGACTCAGCGGACTGTGTAATTCATAAAGCAAAAGCAAAAGCGGAGAAACATAATTTAATGTGCTCAGCCATTGCTTGCCAATCATCATTTTCCAGTGGGCAAAGATAAAGCGCTCAATCGGAATAATAGCTCCTCAGATGAGCGCTGGGATATAATCCTAGTCAACAAAGAAGCACTTTGAGAAAACCCACTAAATAGCACAGATTCTCCAGAGAACGTCCAACTGTATGAAACAAAAAAGCAGAGCCACTGAGACCACGTCTCGCGGAGCCGGATTACTTTCCTGTGGGAACAAGTCATCAAGCGTCCACATCTCAATAGTCACGCTTGTATTTACTGTGCAGCCACCGAGTGTTAATGCCATAATCGCGCCACTCTCCTGTTCGTCAGACAGAGTGGGCTGTGCTTTACAGTACAGAGGCCGTCGATACAAGCGGTGCAAACTGGGATATGTTTACATCATTCCAACACCTGTTTTTCCCACAAGTTCTAGTGAATGGTCTCTCTGTGACGCCGACTGGCGATGACTGCGAGACAAATGATCTCGGGTTGTGGGACCTGTTGTTGTCTGTTCCTCTTGAGTCAACGCAATTATTTGTGGTAGATCAAGAAATCATTATCGCACACAATAGCGCACTTAATTCATAAACATAACCTCATGGGTTTAGCATGGAGGAACAGAACGTGCACAGTTCATGTAATTGAAATGTTGGTGTGCTTAGAAGACTCTTTCTTGCAGCTTTATATTCAAAACAAAGAGTCCCTCATTATTCATTTGACAGGTTAAAACAGTAAAAAATAAAATGAAACGTGGTTAACTTCTGAAAGGTTTATAATGAAGTGAAAGTGTGAGGACGGAGGCTAGCCTTTGTGGCTTTTGATTAGCCTTAATGATCTACCAGGAGTTGTGTTGAGATCACAAAAGGACATGGTGGAGACAATAAGAGAGAGTGAGCCACAAACCACAAACAAGACTAATGAGATAATATGTTTGCTAGCTAACAAGATAGCCGAGTAATCTTCAGACTGAAGGGGAAAAGTGTGAAGAAAATCCCTCAGGTGTCATTTTATTCAACGACAGAAAGCCACAAACTGCCAAATCGGTTTGTGGCTTCACTCTCTGAACATTGCCTTGAGAAAAAAATCTGCATCTACCTGCAAATGTATGAAACAAAACCATGCTGATGAATTCAATTCACTGCAGTTTCCAGCTGAGATTTTATTTTATCCTTTATTATACCAGGAATTTCCCATTGAGATATACGTCTCATCTAACAGGTGCTCCTGGCCAAAATGGCAGCACAAAAAGTTTCAGATACAAAAATAGACGCACATAAAATGCAATTTTAAAATTATATATATATATATACACACACATATATTTATTTTTTATTTTTTTCCCAGAGATGGGTTGCGGCTGGAAGGGCATCCCCTGCATAAAAACTTGCTGGATAAGTTGGCGGTTCATTCCGCTGTGGCGACCCCGGAGCAATAAAGGGACTAAGCCGACAAGAAAATAAATTAATGAATAATTTTTTAATATTACTTTAATCATTTTTTTATATTAATAATTTATTAATATCAAAATATCAATTATAATTTACACAAAAAAATTCACATGATTGTTCAAAGTAAGATTTTAAAAGATTTGTAAAAAAATATTTAGAGATGGAATTGTTGCTAACATGATAACGCTCATTTAAATAATAAAACACATTTTATTCCATAATGTAGAGCCAACAGAGAAAACGCTGTTTTACCAAACTCCGTACACACTCCAGAAACAGTTAAATGTAATTTATAGGAATTTCATATGCTATAAGTACAAGTATAATATGATAAAAGGTTACAAATATCAGACGGCAATTTACCCAATAATGCCCTGGTGGTGAATAGAAGCATATACATTTTTCTCATTTGGTGCAGGGAAAACCATCCAGATATTTTGTACAAAATACAGTGCATCCGGTATTCATAGCGCTTCACTTTTTCCACATTTCTTTTATGTTACAGCCTTATTTCAAACAGGATAAAATTTATTTATTTCCTCAAAATTCTTCACACAATACTTCATAATGACAGTTTGAAAAAAGAGTTTTGGAAATTGTTGCAAATTTATCAAAATGAAAAAGCTGAAAAATCACATGTACATCAGTATTCTCAGCCTTTGCCGTGAAGCTCTAAACTGAGCTCAGGTGCATTCTGTTTCCACTGATCATTCTTGAGATGTTTCAGCAGCTTAACTAAAGTTCATCTGTGGTAAATTCAGTTGATTGGACATGATCTGAAAAGCCATACACCTGTCTATATTAGGTCCCAGGGTTAACAGTGCATGTCAAAGCACAAACCAAGCATGAAGACAAAGGAATAGTTTGTAGACCTCCAGTACAGGATTTACTCGAGGCACAAGGCTGATGAAGGTTACAGAAAAATTTCTGCTGCTCTGAAAGTTCCAATGAGCACAGCGGCCTCCATCATCCATAAGTGAAAGATGTTTGAAACCACCAGGACTCTTCCTAGAGCTGGCCGGCCATCTGAGCTGAGTGATCAGGGGAGAAGGGCCTTAGTCAGGGAGGTGATCAATAACCCGATGGTCACTCAGTCTGATCTCCAGCGTTCTTCTGTGGAGATAGGAGAACCTTACAGAAGGACAACTATCTGTGCAGCAGTCCACCAATCAGGCCTGTATAATAGAGTGGCCAGACGAAAACCACTCCTTGACTGGAGTTTGCCAAAGGCATCTAAAGGACTCTCAGACCATAAGAAACAAATTGTCTGGTTTGATGAGACTAAAATTGAACTCTTTGGGGTGAATGCCAGGCGTTACGTTTGGAGAAAACCAGCCACCGCTCTTCACCAGGCTAACGCCATCCCTACAGTGAAGCATGGTGGTGGCAGCATCATGCTGTGGGAATGTTTTTCAGCAGCAGGAACTGGAAGACTAGTCAGGATAGAGGGAAAGATGAATGCAGCAATGTACAGAGACATCCTGAATGAAAATCTTCTTCAGAGTGTTCTTGACTTCAAACTGGGGCGACGGTTCATCTTCCAGCAGGACAATGACTTGCAAAATATCAAACCACCAAATTATCAATGTGTGTCTTCACAACAACTAGGTGAAAGTTCTTGAGAGGCCCAGTTAGAGCCCAGACCTAAATCCTATTGAACATCTCTGGAGAGATCTGAAAATGGCTGTATACCATCGCTTACCATCCAACCTGATAGAGCTTCAGAGGTACTGCGTAGAGGAATGGGCAAAAAGACCAAAGACAGGTGTGCCAAGCTTGTGGCATCATATTCAAAAAGACTTGAGGCTGTAATTGCTGCCAAAAGTGCATCAACAAGGTATTGAACAAAGTCTGTGAATACTGATGTACGTGTGGTTTTTCACCTTTTCCTTTTTTATTTTTTTTTATAAATTTGCAACAATTTTAAAAACTCTTTCTTTACATTGTCATTATTGTGTGTAGAATTTTGAGGAAATAAATGAATTTAACCCATTTTGGAATAAGGCTGTAACATAAAAAATGTGTAAAAAGTGAAGCGCTATTAATACTTTCCAGATGCACTAAGTATGAGATTAATAGCAATAGCAAATATATATAATCAAGTTAAATTGGCATGCTAGCTTGACAAAAACAAATTTTATATTGTTTTTTTCATGAACAGTCAGTTAGGATCAGTGTACAAAATATCATTTTGCAGAAACATCGCTGCAGGCTTGCGCTTCCATTGAGCCTATAAGCTTAGTCCCTCTTTTGCTTAAAAACCTAAACAATGAAACTTACACTTAGTGATTGGAGCCTTTTTTTGTAGAAATGTGAAGCTTAGAATTTCATGAAAGCACTGTGTAATATTTCTCTGTGCACACTCAGAAACAAAGACACAAAAGCTGTCACTGGGGCGGCTCCTTTTCAAAAGGTACACAATTGCATCTCAAGGGTCTATTTCAGAAATTTAAAGGTACATACCTAAAATGTACCATATGAAATGTTTAGTTACTAATACATACACTTTTTAAAAGTTTAAAATCATGCATGTCTTGAGCCAATACAGTTTAAAATTAAGTGTTTGAGTAAATGATAATTTGCATTAAATTCACATTGAATTAAAAAAGTCTCACAATATGAAAAAAAATATGTCCATCTTCATTTAGCATACTGTACCTAACTTAACCTCTTAAGGCCCAAGGTGTTTTTTTACATGCATATTTTATTTTATTTGGGCTTATTGGAACCTAATTATAATAAAAACCAAAGTATCATCTTTTGATATGATGTACTTTTAGAAAAAAATGATGCCCATATATGTGGACTCGTGGTCCGAATTTACATAAAACACCTTTTCCTGACTGTTTTTTAATGCATATAGAACAAATCTTTTTTTAACATGTTTTAACTATCAGAGAGTAAGAAACTAAATTTTTCCCCCATTTAAAATGTTTTCAGAATGAGCTTTTTTTGTTTTTTTGCATTTGTGTATTTCATATTGTATTACAGGGATTTTCTAGCTGTTGAGTGCACATGGGTTGTAGGCTTGTTATTACTGTGGATTGTGGGATTGATTGAGTGCACTTCATAATGTCATGCATGGTTTCAGACACCACTGGGAAAGGTTGCTCCTTCAAATATTGGACTATTTAAAGGGACAGGAGTCCATTTCGGACACCGCGAGACTCCAACACAATGATTGAGTCAATGGAGCACTGAACGCCGAGGCGCGCAGATGAAAAAGTAGACAGGTGTGTTCAGCCCGTGATAATTAGTCCAATCAAAGCCAACACCTGTTTGCTGCTCTGCTCTCCCACATGCAGACTGTTCGCCCCTTGACATATGTCACCTCTCAATCTCACGAGGGCTAATTCAGCGGTTAGCACAAAGAAATAAACACAGATGCTTCTGGAAAACTCCAAGAAGACCTGCAACGGCTTCGACTGCCAGTGTAACGTTTTCATATCGGTACCCCTAGGTAAGATGGTTTATTGTATCGCACTAATGTCTGCATGTACACTGTAAGAAAAAAAAAATTGTAAGTTAGCAGTTTTCCATATTTTGTCATTAAAATTTTTATTTTTCTCCATTTCTTTATGTTTTTGTGTTGCATTATGGGACATTGGTCTTTCTTCCAACAATTTTCAACCCTGAAAAGTTGTAAAAAAATGTACTTTTATGAACATGTTTAATAGTTTGAAGTGATATATTGCCTGGGTTGGTGTTGTATATTAGGGTAATAAACTCCAGTGCATTTTCTGTTATTTTACAGACTTGTTTTTCCATATCTCATTTCTTATGCATTATATTTTTAAAACTTCTAAAATGGCAATAAAGGTCACTTTGTTAAACTGTAGAATTTAATTTTCAACATCAAAAGTCGACAGAGCAGAGATAAACATCTCATAAAGCAATTCACGACCGTAAATAAACAGAAAACACTTGTGAATCACTATGTACGAAAACTTTTAAATAACAGACATTATTTACAGTGTAGAAATTGTCAAGAAATAAAAGGTTTTATATTACCACTATGTGAACAGCTTGTAAAGACACTTAAAAATCAACGCCTTCTCTGATTTACTAGGTTGTGAATGAAAGGCTGGAGTGAAGGACTGGAGATGTTATTGATGAGACATGACATAAATGCTTGTAATGTTTAAGAGAGTGGCAAGATGTCAGTTTGTACTCTATTACATTGAGTCAAGCCAAGGAAGGGATGTTCACGTTTTGTTTGAAAGTACATTTCAAGCTATTAACAATCTATTACCTAAGAGTTTTAGCTCAACTACTAGTTAGATGCTTATAAAAGTTATTAAGGTTTAGGTATTGGGTAGGATTAGAGATACAGCGGGGAAAATAAGTATTGAACACATCCTGTTTTTTTCCTAGGAATAATAGTTCTAAATAAGCTGTTGACATCAAATTGAACCAGATTTCGGTAAAAAACTAAATAATACAAACATAAACAAAATAAATAAATAAAAAATCTGAAAAATTTGTATGTGGAATAAAAATGAAATGACACAAGACGAAAATACTGAACTATTGAAATGTCTTAATTTACACTGAGGAAGGGCAGAGGATTGCTGAAAAACTACTGAGAGATTTCAGCTGCTGTCTGGGCTTTCACTGCCTTTCTACACCTCCCTTTCTTCATGTGTTCAAAACCTTTTCCCTGCATTGTTTAATTTAATTACACATAACTTTATTTGTAAATGAATTAGATTTGTTTTCTTTGCATAGATGAATTTCTTTGTAAAATTTCAAAGGGAAAGTCAACGGCATCTTTGGAAATATGTTTCATGAGAAAAATGGTGAAAAGTTCAATACTTTTTTTTTTCCTGCTGTATATAAAAAGATCACATTTTATAAGTACTAATAAACAGTTACTATCTTAATAATAGTCAGGTAATAAGCTAGTAGTAAATGGTATGAATTGTTACTTAAACTAAAGTGTCACTAAAGTGATTAAGTTAAACTATACTATCCTATATAGAATTTTTAAAATTATAACTTAGGGTTATAGCTTAAAAAGGGGTGATATTCAATATCATTTCTGATACAACTTTGAAATATCACCAATAATTACAGACGCAATAATATGAAGTCTAAGCAAGATATTTTAGTACATTTTAAAGATAAATTTAAGCCAATCTGGCACACTTTAAAATAAGGTTGTATTAGTTAATGTTATGTTTTTGTTAACGTGAACAAACAATGAGCAACACACTTATTACAGTATTTATTCATCTTTGTTAATGTTAGTTAAAGGTAATCCAGTTGTTAGTTTATGTTAACTCAATGCCTTAACTAATGTCAACAAGCATGAATTTGTATGTTAATAATGCGTTGGTTATTGTTGAACTATAATTAATAAAGGCTGATTGTTTATCATTTATTGATTTTAGTAAATACATTAACTAACGAAACCTTATTGCAAAGTGTGTCCAAAATATAAAAGCAATTCAAAAGGTTGCTGTTTTTAACTATTTAACAGTACATTCTTATAAATCAGACTTCCAAAAAAAAACAAAAAAAAAACAACAACTCATGGTTCTCAAATATAATTTGGAAATTATAGCATAAAATACAATAATAATGTTGTAGCGCCTTGATTCTAAGAAAGACATATCATACATACAATTTGTTATATGTATATAATATATCATTTATGTTACAATATATTATTATTAACTCATGTGATGCTGTTATCTGAGGTCGTTTATTTAAGGTTTATCCTCCAAATTTTAAATCTTGCCAAGTTTATACAACACAGGCTCATTGTGGATACATATCCCTGTCTATATTTCTGGATAGCGTGAATTATGTAGCCAGAGGTACTTATGGCTGCATTTAGCCTTTAAAACTATCAAACTATCAAACTATCGCAACGGGGTGGTATGATGGCACCGACAGCTTCTGTTCCTTTTACCCTGGACGACTTTACCGGCGTTACCAGTTTACCCAGTACCTCGCTGCATTTGCTGATGGACTGTTGACCACAACAACGGGGATCGAGTGTTGCAAATAACGCTTCCAGAAACAAGGTAAAACAAAAGCAAAACATTTTATAAATAAATAAATAACAGCAGGCTGAAAACATGGTGAAATCATGTGGCTGCAACTGCTTTTCGTTTCCTAGATTGCTTTTGAAAACACTATCAGTTGGGTTCAGGGACAGGGTGGGTGGGTCAGTCAGTCGACGGTAAGCTGGCCTTGGTATATTGCACCCTCTGATGAATTTATGCGAAAAGGAAACAAGCAAGAGAAACTTGAGATCATCAAGAAGTGTACACAGCAGCGGATTTGCAAAAACAAAAAGCTGAACAGGCGTACCTCCATTTATGTACTGCGCTGTCCCCAGAAATGTAGACCTGAATACATATCCCTAATAAGCCTGGGTTGACTTTATCACATGACTATATTTCCAACTTCTTTTTTTAAGTATATATTAGGGCATTGAATCATGTTCAGTCTCTTGTATGTACAGAACTCTATATATTTAGCCTCTTTAAGGTGACACATCAAAAGACATGTATCGAATCCTTGTGTTTGCAAATAAACTACAGTTGTGTTTGGTATCAGATTCTTAGCTCTGTTTCCCAACATCGTCAGTGTTTACCATCAAGATATGTCTCTGATGTGACCAGAGGGTTTGTCTTTTTCCTCTTTCTGAGTCCAGCTACAGCAAGATCGCTTGATAAGCTTTTGACGGCGGCTGCCTTTGGTCACGTTAACACAGTCCCATTAGCATTATCAGCTCCTGTGGGAAAAACTAAAAAAACAACAGAGGGCGACCAAAAAAGAAAAAATCTGCAGGAGAAAAGGAGAAATTCTCAAGGAAAATAATTTTATCTGATTGACTTCGATGTGGACGCTTCTTTAGATGGCTGGGTATTTTTTCTCTTTCTTTAATGTATTATGATCTTGAAATTCGTACAAAAACAAAAGAGTTAAATGATGCTGAACGGTTCTGGTTCACCCCAGATTGTAGGTGAACATCTCAAAATTTAATTCTACAGCCTCCCAAATGAGTAAGTCCCTGCAGAAGCAAGCACAATACAGGGTTCAACGCTAAAGATTTTTTCTACTGGCCCGATCGGACAAGTGGTTTAGATTTTTACTTGCCCTGCCAATATTTTCCCTGGCCCCACCAAAAAAAAAAAGTGAAGAGCTATTTCTAAGCCACAAATTAAAACAAAAAAATTTATAAATTTTTGTAAATCTAGAATTTAAATATTTAAAATTTTTTATAAATGTATAATGAGCAAAATTCAAAGGGTTTTGCAAACAAATGTAGCAAAATGTGCAGGTATTTTATTGCAAAACAAAAGACGGCTGACCTGCCAAACAGAAGGAAAACTGTACAAAACATCACTTAATTTTTTTAGTCGTGGTTTACCCTCATAAATGTCTGCTTCCAAGATGTTAGAAACAAATGTTTTCCAGTAGCATCATCACTTGATGTTGACGCCAGGTTGCTGTCTCTTCACTGTACTGGTTGTTATGAAAAAAATAACGTGCTCACAACATCCAACCAGATAAGAGGAACAGAGAAGGTAGCATTTCAAGGCTTAAAAACACAAACCGTTTCTCGATTCTGACAGTTTTTGCACGCAATTGACAAATAGTCACAGCCAAAATAAACTTTATAGTGACAGGGCATCAGTGGCTCGATCGGGCCATTAACGATCCTGTCAACTGTCCCAAGCAACCGACACGCTGGCCCCGGGCCATCAGGCAGTCCTTATTGTTGAGCCCTGCAATAATAGGAATAAAAGTACACTGGAATACCAGAGGTATTACTCAATGCATTGTCTTTATCTGCGTAACATTTGTCTTTCTTTAATGTATAACAATCTTGAAAATTTGTACAAAACATAAGTGTGTAATGATGCTGAATGGTTCTGATTCACCCCAGATCACAGGTGATTAGAACATCTCAAAATTCTATTCTACAGCCTCCCAAATGAGCAAGTCCCTGCAGAAGCACAATAATAATAATAAAAGTGCACTGGAATGTAAGAGGTATTGTGCAAATGCATTGTTTTCATCTGCATAACATGTTTCTTTCTTTATTGTATCATGATCCTGAAATTCGATTAAAAAACGTGTTGAATCATACTGAACGGTTCTGATGCTGCTGTCGACCGACTGAATGACTGACTGGGCGACCGGCCAATCGACTGACCCACCCGTCCTCCTTCCCTAAACCCAACCAATTTTTTGATTGACCCGCCCACCCGCTTACTTCCCTAAAGCCAACCGACGGTTTACAAAAGCCGCCTAGAAAAAGAAAAGCCCTCGTCTGATTTTTACCACGTTTTCTAATTTCACCACATTCTCACCCTGTTGTTCACTCGTTAATTTTTTCTTTTTTGGATTCTGCTTTTGTCTTACCTGATTTCTGGAAACGCTCTTCCCCGGACTCGAACCTGGGGGTCGTGGTCAACTCCTCTCTGCGTCACATGTACGCCGACGTACACGACAAGCTAACTGGACAAACTGGTTGCAACGGGAAAGCACTCCCATGCCCGTAGACAGGGGGGGCCACGGCCAAAAGGTCCAGAATTTGTCCTTTTAATTATTTTATGTAATTTAATATTATATAATATATTTATTATATAATTAATATAATATATTTATATTCAATATATATTGTAATAAAGTGTAATTTTAAATAACTCTGGCCAGTAATTCGAATCCCATAGAGCCTCAAACCCACAATAATGTGATGCGAGTCACGTAACATAACCCACTGAGTGGTCACATTTGAATCTTTGATGCGAAATCAATGGATAGCTACTGAGTTGGTCGAAAAGAGCAAGAGGGCAGAAAAAGCAGGAAGCGGCATCCTTATTGCAAAGTATTGAACACGTTCATAAAGACAGGTAAGTGACTTCCTAACAGATGAAAATCTGCCCCTGAGGTTCTAGGCTAACTGGCCGCATTAGCCTGCTGTCCTGTATATTTATTGACTTGTCCAGTACATGGCCTCCCTTTCCCTATTTCAGACATTTTTTAAATAACTGCCTGATGAAAGCTTTAATGGCAAGCGGAGTCCTCAGCCGTCAGATGTCACTTCACAGCAAAAGGCGCTAATCCCATCACATCTGTGTTTTTGAGGCTGTTTGCTCACTTATTCTGATCGGATATAAACTTGATCCCTCAAACCACTTCAGAGGGTGATTTGGGATGCATTCCAGATAAAGCTGGATAGGTATTATCTTTTTTGGGACAAAATTAATATCAACTAAATAAATTATGACCTGGAGAAAATCTGACCTGCGTCTAAAACACCTGTAGGTGCGCATTTACAGTCAAAATTCTATTAAAACATGTTTACTATAAGCATAAAAAATGTTTTAACTTTTCAGACCTGTAGCCAGGGGGGTTCGGGTCGTTCAGAGGAGCCGGTAAGCGCCAAAAGGATTGGCGTTCGCTTAAAAAAATTAAATGCAGCCATACGTACCTCCGGCTACATAATTTGCGGCCTCCAGAAATGTTCGCGGGACTACGTTTTCAGAATGAGCATGTGTTGTGATTAGAACATCTCAAAAATCAATGCTACAGCCTCCAAAATCCCTGCAGAAGCATACTATTGACAATAATAATAATAATAATAATAATGATAATAATAATAATAATAATAATAATAATAATAATAATAATAATAATAATAATAATAATAATAATATTCATAATAATAATAATAAATTACTCTGGAATGCAAGAGGTATTATGCAAATGCATTGACTTTGTCTGCATAAGATTTCTCTTTCTTTAATGTATTACAATCTTAAAATTTGTACAAAGATAAGTGTTTAATGATGTTAAATGGTTCTGTTTCACACCAGATCGCAGGAGATTAGAACATCTCGAAATTAAATTCTACAGCCTCCCAAATGAAGCAAGCACAATAATAATACTGAAAAAAATTCACTGGAAAGCAAGAGGTATTACGCAAATGGATTGCCTTCATCTGCTTAACATTTCTCTTTCTTTAATGAATTGCGATCTTGAAATTTGAACAAAAACAAGAGTTAAATGATGCTGAACGGTTCTGTTTCACAGCACATTGCAGGTGATTATAACATCTCTAAATTCAATTCTACTGCCTCCCAAATGAGCAAGTCCCTGCAGAAGCAAGCATAATAATAATAGAAAAAAATGCTCTGGAACGCAAGAGTTATTACGCAAATGCATTGTCTTCATCTGCGTAAGGTTTCGAGATGTGAGCGTTCATAAATTCCACAAGAGCGTAATAGGAAGAACAGCGTTGTCGAACCTTGAATACCGTGTAGCCTGTGGCCATTTAGGTTGAATGGAATTCAGCTTTGAGGTTTGTCAGAAATGATGGACTCCTCTGGTCTGAAATGCCAAGAGTTTGCTTTCAGATTCAGAGTTTTTCTTTATCATCCGCATGAGAATACACAGTTGAAGTCATTGCTATTAGCTCTCATGTGGATTTTGTTTTCTTTTCTAAATATTTCCCTAATACTGTTTAACAGAGCAAGACATTTTTTGCAGTAATTCATATAATTTTATTATAATTCTGGAGAAAATCGTATTTGTTTTATTTTGGCTGGAATAAAAGCAGTTATTAATTTAAAAAATAATAATAAAATAAAATTAAATAAAACATTTTAAGGTCAATATTATAACCAATATTTTTTCAATGGGGTACACTGAAAAAAAAATTCAAAAATGATTTCTAGGATTTACTCAATTTTTTTTTATGTTAAGTGGTTGTAAACAATTTATTTGGGCTGAGTTTAAACAAATAAATTAAGTTGAACATTAATAAACTTAATTTGTTTGTTTAAATTCAGCACAAATAAATTGTTTGCAACAGTTCTGCATGCAACACTTTTTTCAGTGATGCCGAAATATGCTAATAGGACTTTTAATTTGTCAATAACCTGGGTTAGGCGCTTCCGGTGAACTGTTTGCCATTGCAAAAACAGCGCATTTAAGGTCTGTTTTCTTTAAAAATCAGCAATCTCCACTGGCTGAGTGATATCCGATATAAAGTGGGTCTCAGATTGTACAAGAAGCACTGCATTAAATTACATTTTCCACCACCATGTCTTTATAATATGAGCATTTATTTTACCCCAGTATATTCAGGGAAGCTTCTTCGCTAGCCTGCCTATTCTGATAGGCGTGTGCGAGCAAACGGCTTTTTGTCTCGTTTTACACTTGAACAACTAAATGAATGCCAAAGTCTGTTTAACTGATTGTATTTTAATGACATTACAACATCAATGCTGTAAAAGGAACCGTATAAAATGAAAAAAAAAAAAAAAAACTCACAATAACTGGTCACCAGAAGTTTTTTAGTATGGGAACAACACTCTTGCTGTGAGGTGAGAGTGCTAACCACTGAGCCACCGTGTTCCCCTAGCTTATTTTAAGGAAGCATTTAGAACAAACAGTACACATCATTTTTGAGTGCACTGTAAAAATGCAGGGTTCTACACAATTCGTTCAAGTTGTCCCAGCTAAAATGGATTTAACGTAACAAATATAAGTGGACTGAACTTAAAACAATTAAATTGTCCCAAAAAAAAATCAAGAATTGTGTTGTTTCAGTTTTTTTTAAATAAGTACTTTGAACAAACAGTACACGCCATTCTTTGAGTGCACTGTAAAATATGCAGGGTCCCACACAATTCGTTCGAGTTGTCCTAACAAAATATGTTAGCGTAAAAAAGTTAATGTAACATATATTAGTGGATTGAACTTAAAACAATTAAGTTGCCCCAAAAAACAAGAATTGTGTTGTTTCAGCTAATTTTAAATAAGCTATTTGAACAAACAGCAAACCTAATTTTTTGAATGTGTAAATTATTGATGAAATCGAAACAGAAAATAAGTTTACCTCAATGCTTTTCATGCGTTTGTTTTCTCCCTGTCACCTGTGGAGATTTCAGGAAAAGAAACATCCTCTCAGAAGACAAGCAGCATGAGGGAGTATCTGCAAATAACAAAGCAGAAGAAAACACAAAAGTTTTGTGTAAGCTTTGTCGAACTGGCATGTAACAATTAAACGTTGCTTTTAGGCATGTTATACTACTGGTCATGAAGGACAATGCTGGAAATGTTATACCAGTTCAAAGGGGAAACATTATAATTGACACTTTCTTGCCAACAACAGTCACTATATCAATTTCCTAACCTGTATAACACCCTTAAATGTACAGATGCGAGCACAAATCAAGCTTTATTATTACATCTTTGCTTGTCTACATACAGTTGAAGTCAGAATTATTAGCTCAAGCACAAACAAGCAATTGGTTACCTTACTAACAACCAACAATACATGAATATACTGTAGTATTGTTGAATATATAGTGTTAATTCACTTTCATTTTCATAATTCACTTTCATTTGAAGACTTCTGTTTCGTGGTTTATTTGGATCTATAGTTTACAGCTCTGTGTTTAAGATTGTAATGTGTCTAATTTTAGTTTTATGTAAAAATTATTCTATATACTAAAATTAGTCGTTAAACGTATTCTGTTCAATTGTATTGTATTGTAGTGATTATTCTGGTACTGATTTCTTCTATATTTACAACAACATTAGTGAACCTGGACCAAATTTCCTACTGTTAATATATAATCAAAACTTAATTTCAGGTAATGTGCATCTCTAAGCACTTTATTAAGACAACTTTAAATTTGTTTTTCTCAATGATATCTCAAGCAATTTGTAGTTTCATTTATTTAGTGGCAAATTCATATGAATTCAATTTCATTCGTAAAATTTAGAACGATTTGCTCATCCCCCAATAAAGGTTCAGTTTAGGGGCGGAGTTTGGTGCCACACCTCCTTTTTGAAGTTGTATAATTTTGATCGACTGAACTCCTATGAATTAGCAAATAAACTTCCAAAACGTAAAATAGTAACGTTTCCTCGTGAGATCAGGCTGGTTTTTGTCATTGTTAAGATTTTTTGATTCCAGATATTCAAATACTTGTATTTTGGCCAACTTATTATCTTATTCTATCAATTATATATCAATGGACGACTTATTTATTCAGCTTTTAGACGATGTATAAAAAAATAACAATTATGGCTGAATTTGTGGTCCAGGGTCACATTTTCTGGACATTTTACCAGAAATGTGCATTATCTGCCCTTGAAATAAAAACATAAATACAGTAAACACAAAGTATTTCATCCCAAAAAAATCTAAAATGGACTGATGGTTGATTTTTGTGAGTTTTTCAGTAAAGGAATATGTCATTCATTTGGTTTTCAGATTTTTATTTTTTATTTTTTAAACACTTTACAAATATGCAAACCCTGTCATCGTCCTTGTCCTCAGCCCAATTGAACCTACAGCTTTAATAGTTTTTGTTATGCTAAAAAAATGTTTTCTATAAAAAAATCTTTAGAAATAGCAAGTTTAAGTTGTTATCATTCACATCAATCGATTAAAAACATGAAATTATAAATAAATTCCACACTATTTTACAACTGTCCCCATGTTTCTGTCAGTCCTGTCACATTTGTATTAAACTGAATATATAATGCGTGCAGTACACTTTTGAGGCTATGACTCAGAGAAAGTGACATCATTTGATGGACGAGAAGCTGACAGAGGTCAAGGATGCGTTCTATAATTGAATTGTGTGACCTTAAGCTTGTTTTTGTATGATTCTTTTTGAGGAAGACAAGCTAAAAGGTCAGGCCCTGTCACATTTTTATAAGTGAAAATGTAAGTTTCTGGTTGAGTATGCCAATTTTAACTTTAAAAGAGTTAAATATTTAAATTTGGTAAAAAAATAAATAAATAAATAAAAAAAATCCTGTCTTTCAATTGACCCAACTGACATTTTCTGAAAAAATAAAATGCTCTAAATTATTATTTTTTTAATATTTGAAATTTGGGTGAAATGCTTAAGGACATTTTTTAGCAAACACATTTACATTTCACTCAAACCACGACCTAATAAATCAAGTAAATCCAGAGAAACTCGAGGACTTTTTCAAGATTTTTTTTTCTCGTTGCAAACTGTAAATTAATTAAAAGGGCAGCACTGATTAAATTTTGCATCATTTTGATATCATTCGATTTAACACACAATGTGATTATTCAGATGTCCGACCGGTTAAAGAAGCAATTATTATCAATAATATGTCACAGGCTTCACAATGTTGCCTGATAAGAAAACTAGGGAATAGTTAATTAAATAATATTTCATATCATTTTATGCAGAGCATGGCGCCGGAGTGAGGCTCCTTTTCAGCCCTGGAGTTCCAAGCCGGCCCACCTCAGTGCAATATCTGAATATTCAATATTCTGTGCTAAATTCTTTATAGATATCCAGTCCTTTGCAATCGTGGTCACACACACACACACAAAAATAAAATAAAATATGTACACCTATATTAGTAACCCAAACAGCATTATATGTCTTAACAATAAAAATGAAAAAAAAAATTCTCTGGTCAGGTTTGAACTCGGATCTGCAGCGTCGTAACGCAACGTGCGAACCACAGGACCACAGTGGTACTATTATACCTAGGTCGTTTGGATTGAAACATAAATATTGCACTGCTATCTGCAAGACTCTAACTCTTTTTCTATTGATGAATTAATAATTTTTCCCCTTTTTAGATTTCTGATCAAGTTATGTCAGATTTATTAATGCAGTGAATCATCTGATCTTCATTGAGCAGGTGTAATATTCATTAATATTGATTATTCGAATTCCTATATTCACTAAGGTGCCGCTGTTTGGGGTTGAATGTTGAATAGTTACATCATTATTAACCTGCAGGCTGTATTTTGCTCACGGGGCTGCGTGAAAATAAGTAAAAAGAGCGGAGCTGCGGCAAAATAATGAATAAAAAGAGTAAGGCTATGTCAAATAAATGAATGAAGAAAGTGAGACTGCTGAGAGTGCAAGCAGCTAGGGACACCGGCCCTCAGGGTCAAAAAACGGACCGGCCCACCGGGAATTCTCTCGGTCCTCCTGCTTAGCCGTTATGGGCCTGATGCAGAGAGACACACACACATACTGCATTTAAAATAATGACAATACACACAAATATACAGTATACAAATTAGACACAATTAATGAATATATATATATATATATATATATATATATATATATATATATATATATATATATATATATATATATATATATATATATATATATATATATATATATATATATATATATATATATATATATATACTGAGATCAAAGAATGTTGCATTCCTTCAATTTAAAGTGCGTAAACTACAATATTAATCCTGAATGTATTCATAAATCAAATTTGAATATCTTTCCCAAAAAAAAAAAGATCCCAATTAAATATTTTCCCTAAATCGCCCAGCCCAACACATCAGCCTGACCTTTCTTCATCTATCCTCAGGTAAAGCTTAAGTCCCCCTCGTACAGGTGAAGCCCATAAAGCTGAGCAGGTCTGATCTGCCCCTTCAACTAAATATCGGACACAAAGCACAAGGCTTTAAGGGATTACAGAGAAATCTCTAAGCCGTGCTCAGGAAGGGAGTGTCTGCCGTGGCCTGTGACCAAAACAAATCGACTCTCCCAAAATCTCAGTATATCAAAACCTCCATCATTTTGCATTCGCCACCTCAGATGCTGGTCGTGTTGTGCTCCATTAACACCAGGGCCAGAACGACACATATCTCCCCAGTCCCTGTCCTGCGCATTCAAATATTTGACGGAAACCTGGCCTGGTGGTTTGGCCCGAGGCAACGGACCGCACAGTGGCCCTTCTCATTGTCATGCATCAGTGAATTCGAGAGCCCGTGGGGTCACAGCGCTTGGAGGTTCATCCTCTATTGTTTCGGAGCCTCTGAGATTTGAAAACCTCACTTCTTTTTTTACACTCCTATATCGCTTCGGTTGTTGAAAGGATAGTTTACCCAAAAATTAAGATTCTGTCATTGACAACCTTTTAGTTGTTCCTGATAGACTTTGTTTTGTTGAAGACAAAAAAGATATTTTGAAGAATGTTGGAAACCAGTAACCACTGAATTCTTTAGTTTTTGTTTTTCCTTCTATGGAAGTCAATGGTTACACATTGTAAAAAACAAAGCAAAACATTGACTCAACTTAAAATTGTGAGGCAACGTGCTGCACAGTTATATTTTGGGTTGACTCAACTTAAATCGAGTCAACTACAGTGCTTGGGATAGAAGTTGAGCTAACTATTAGCCTAGCAACTTTAAGTTAAGTCAACTTAGATTTGCTTTGGTTGGTACTTTTTCTAACAACCTAAAATCAAGCAAATATCAACATCATTATTGGACATCAAAATAACGTTGTCTTTAGATGCTGACTAGACAAAATTTTGGTCACTTGACATCACAACCTAAATCTAACCTAATATTAACGTCTTATGATGTTGTGTGCCTGCTGGGCAATAATTAGATGCACTATAGAATGTTACGTTTAAACACACATGCACAAATTACATGTAAATGAATCATATTTTTACAGCATAATACTCACTACTCACTACTCTTGAGTTTTTTTTAAAGGGCTACTTTTTACTCTTACTTTAAGTAATATTTACAACAGATACTTTTAATCTACTTGCACTACATTTTTGGGCAAGTAATGGTACTTTTACTTGAGTATAATTTTTAGTACTCTTTCCATCGAGGATGTGCTGTTCAGTAGAGAAGCGCTCTCGCTCGGCACAGTGGAGATTTCTTTAGTTATATTATTTTAGTCGTTTGATATGCAGTAACACGCAGTCCAATATTTCGTCGAACAGATCCGCCACTTTTGACACTCATAAACAATCATAAAGTCATAAAGAATTAGGAGGTTTGCTGAAGGTGCAGCTGTCGTGCAGTGAGGGGTTTGCGTCTTTAATAATGTATGACAGTTTGCGTTCATTGAACAGTAAGAATGATTAATAAACACATATGAAACAATCCTGTTAAAGTCATGTCTCGTCTTTTTAATTTCGGGCTTAGGCAGGCTTTGCAATCACACTATAAGTTTACCGCACCAAAGCCCAAGTGAACCGCGCTCTGGCCCATCCAGATCCACATCCATCTTCCAACCGGGCCAGAGCCGGCCAAGTGAACCATGCCTGAGCCTGAATCAGAGCACTCCCACTTCTCAAACGCTCCGGGAAATGGGCCTGGGCACAAATCTGATAGCATAGTGTGAGTAGGCCCTTACTTTGTTCTGTTGAACAAAAAATTTTAAAGAATGCTGGAAACTTGTATCCACTGACTTCCATGGTTTTTGTTCCGTTGTTTTTTTTTTTTTCTACAATGGAAGGCATACAGTAAAAAAAAATAACTCAACCTAAAATTGTAAGGCAACTTGCTGCTAGTATTTTTGAGTTGACTCAACTACAGTGCTTGGGTTAAGAGCTGAGTCAGAAAAAAAATAAAAAAAACTGCAGCAAGTTGCCTTACAATTTTAAGTTCACTTTCTTCTGTTTAACCCAAAAGAAGATATTCCGAAGAATGTTAGAAACCTGAAACTATTTACTTTTAAAGTATTTTGTTCCATTCATTTTTCCTACTATAGAAGACACACTGTCAAAAAAAAAAATGTAAAAGCTTGTGATTGAGAGCTGTGGGCAGAAGGTAAATATACCAAACTGTATTCCATTAACAAATTACTTTATATGCCCAGCGTGCAAAGTTTCTATGCATTATGAATTTTAAGCAAGCAAACACAACAGGGCATATGAAAATGTCAGATTTGTTAAATTCCCTGTACTATCTTTACAAAAAACACACCTTGCATTAACTTACTAATACTAACAATCTCTTATTCCTTTTTCTTCTGCTTTTAATGTAGACTTCATCTGAGACTTCTTTCCTCCACTTTTTCCACTCCTCCCCCGCTCCGATGTCTTATTACCTTCCAGCATTGAGGGCTGGAATGTTTATTGAGCCTCGTCAACAAAGACAACAACAACAAAACCGGGCCTTGCCCACCTGTGCAGACGCCCCTTCTCAAACAATGCTGCCTCTCCATCACCAATGCAGGCCTGCCAGTCAACCGGACCCAGCCCGTGGACCCCTGCGGATCCCGGGAATGCCTGAAGAGACGCCACTCCTTCAGTTCTCAGGGAGATTAGCTATGAAAGTGGAGATGTGCGAGGCTCCTATCAAACACTCCAGCTGTTTCGGACGTAAATATAAGGGGTGAGCCTAATTTACACACTCATTAGGGACATGCACTTTAAATAAATATCACTGGTGTAATCAAAAAGATGTTATTATATATGTTATATATAATTTTTTTTGCTGCAAACCCTTGCATAAGTCAATATACTGTATACAGTTGAAACCAGAAGTTTACATACACACTAAAAAAAGGAACATAACCATTTTTTTAAAATGTCTAAAGGTAAATCATACTAAACGTTGACTATTTTAGGTCTGTTAGGATTAACTAAATCATTTACATTTGCTAAATGCCAAAATAATGAGAGAATTTCTTTAAAGATTTTTTTTATTAATTTCTAGACAGTCAAAAGTTTACATGCATTTCCTTGGCATTTTTTAGCTTTGCTTTTAAACTGTATAACTTTGGTCAAATGCTTTGGGTATCCTTCCACAAGCTTCTCACAATAGTTTGAAGAAATTTTGGCCCATTCCTCCTGACAGAATTGGTGTAAGTCAGATTTGTTGTTGGCTGTCTTGCTCACACAAGTTTTTTCAACTTTTGCCACAAATTTTCTATAGGATTGAGTTCAGGGCTTTGTGATGGCCACTCCAAAACATTAACTCTGTTGTCCTTAAAGCAAATTTTAACTAATTTGGCAGTATGCCTAGGGTCATGGTCTGTTTTGAAGACACATTTGTGGCTAAGTTTTAATTTCCTGGCTAATATCTTGAGATGTTGCTTCAGTATTTCTACATGATGTTCTTTATTCACGATGCCATCTATGCTGTGAAGTGGACCAGTCCCTCCTGCAGCAAAACAACCCCACAACATGATGCTGACGCCCCCATACTTCACAGTTGGCATGGTGTTCCTAGGCTTGTAAGCTTTCCCCTTTGTCCTCCAAATGTGACACTGGTCATTATGGCCAAACAATTCAATCTTAGGGTGAGGCAGTGGCGCAGTAGGTAGTGCTGTCGTCTCAAAGCAAGAAGGTCGCTGGTTCGAACCTCGGCTCAGTTGGCATTTCTGTGTGGAGTTTGCATGTTCTCCCTGCCTTCGTGTGGGTTTCCTCCGGATGCTCCGGTTTCCCCCACAGTCCAAAGACATGCGGTACAGGTGAATTGGGTAGGCTAAATTGTCCGTAGTGTATGAGTGTGTGTGAATGTGTGTATGGATGTTTCCCAGAGATGGGTTGCGGCTGGAAGGGCATCTGCTGTGTAAAAACTTGCTGGATAAGTTGGCGGTTCATTCCGCTGTGGCGACCCCGGATTAATAAAGGGACTAAGCTGACAAGAAAATGAATGAATGAATGAATGAATGAGCTCAATCTTAGTTCCATCAGACCACAGGATATGTCTCCAAAAATTATTCTTTTTCCCAGTGTAATTTAGCAAATTGTAATCTGGCTTTTGTTGTTGATTCTGGCTTGTTGATTTTCCCATGTTGTCGTGTTGGTTTTAAATACTATTCTACTGTTGTGCCTCCAATTAACTCAAATGTAGTCAATTAGCCAATCAGAAACTTTCAAAACCTTGACATCATCATCTGAGCCTTTTCAGAGGCACAATAATCTTATTGTATGTAAACTTGACTTTCAAGAAAAGTTATAACAATTTCTCAAAACATATCTCTCTCATTATTCGGCTATAAGGCATAAAAGAAACTAATTTGATAATCCTGATTTACCTAAGAGAGAAAAAGTCACATTAAAATCTGACATTTTTTTAAAATGGTTTTGTGCCTTTTTATACAGTGTATGTAAGCTTCAGGTTTCAACTGTATCTGTATGTATTATTACTGTATGTATTAAAATTTGTCCACAAATTTACTAAACTCCAATAAATCATCAGCTTTTCCCATTGTGTCCCAGAACACTCCACTGACTGAAAGCTGGTCGTCTGGTGGCATACATACTGCTCTGTGAACTGCATTTGTGCCAGGGCTCAGTTTCCAGGTGTGCTCATTGCCCTAGGCAAAGGATGGTCATAATGCAATGGCTCGCTGGTGTATGTTGTCATGAGTTATTGATCATATCATTTTTCACAATGTATTAGAAGACTGCGGTGAGAATGAGAAGAGGACAGACTGCTGGGAAAGAGTCTCAGATCTGCGTCTGTACTGCAGGTACATGTGGTCGCCACATTTCAAGCTTAGCCCTCCAGTAAAATCACAGTGTGGTACAAAGGAAATAACAAAACAACAGCAAGAACAAAAGGAAACAACAAAAATGACTCCGTAGACGGAGGATCACACAACAACAAACAGGAAATTAGGTCTCAGTCAGCAGAGGCAAAATAAAGAACCGTTATATGCATCTTTATATGTGCATTTTCATTTTAACTTGACATCTGAAAATAAAAACAATCCTCATCTACAATACTCAGCATAAATGAGTACAACTAATTTTAAAAATATTTATATTTTTATCCATTTCTCAGTGAATATGGGAAATATATATTTGGTGCATTTGAACAAAACTGATTTATTAAACAGATCTATTTATTAAAATATTATTGCAGTCACAGAACATCTATAGAAATGGAAAGATAATCAATTTATATTCAAGAGTTCACACTTGATAATTGATAATAAAGCGTGTTTGGCATGCTTTCCTGGGAGAGAGCCCTAAGCTCAGAATATCCTTGAGCCCGGGGCTCCCTCCCGTTTAAAGGGTGACAGGAGAGTTTGAGCTCAGGTAGGTCTCGAGAACTCTCCTACTTGTGCACTGCTGAGATATATCTGACTAAGATTTGACAAAGAAGAATTAATTGTGTTGTAAGTTGCAATTGCTCCATGCAGCTTGTAATCACACATCTATTATAGATCAGTGCTTGTAACGTATCTCTCAGGTTAAATCTGTAATGGTTGTTCTCATATTGTGTCCAAAAGCACGTTAAAAACATGACACATGCTTCTTCCTTTAACGATTTAAATGCGTTTATGAACTCGCGATCCTCTACCGTTGGTCTTTGCTATGGCCTCCATCAGCTGTTACTCACACGAACGGTCAATTTCCAAATAGTTCAATATTTGCCATTGTGTGGATTAATACTGAATGTGTGTTGTTATTACTTGAAGTTACGGTAAGGAATATTGTATATGCTGATGTATATATATTGATAACTGCATTGCTTTAATATATTCCTGCATTGGGCTCTAACATGCTCTGTGCTACGTCATAGCAATGGGAGGCATTTCTCTCTAGCTGTGTCCTAAATCGCACTTATGCACTATTCTACGCCATTTTGTGCGTTCACACTGAAATAATAAGTGCACTTTAATTATCCGGATGATGCGATCCTTCTGCCAGTAATTTTAAGTGTGGAATGATGGACACTTCATGCCCTCAACGACCGCAGGTTTGCTCAAGTAGTGGAAGGGGCAGAGCTATCAGCCGCACATGTTGGATAACTTTATTTATTTTGGATGGTGAAAGCAAAATTCTCCTATGAGAGGGATTATAGCGCCTCGCGATGGTGAATACGGTTATACTCATGGCAGGTATTATTTGATAGTTTGGTCATTTACTTCACTGATTTTGGCAACCGTCAAACATCATCAGGAAAACGGGCTTGAATTTCCGATTAGTAAAAAAACATTAGTGTTCCATTTGGGGTGGCACTATATACATGTACTACATACCTGCCAACATTCGGATCACAAATTTTTTTCTCCATGCAAAGTGAAGAACGGGGGGAAAGGTGCGTGTGAACTGAAGAGAGGGGAGTGCACATGGGGACTGAACCAAAAAATTCCGGGAGTTTTCCGGGAGACAGAACAATACGGGAGATGGGCGGGAGATTAGTCTGAAATATGGGAGACTCCCGGGAAAAACGGGAGTGTTGGCAGGTATGATGTACTAAGCTGTTGAGTGTGTAAGTACATAAATACATAGAGAATGAGTGCATAGTGTATAGTGTGCCATTTGAGATGCAGCTTCAGTCTCACGCTGAACCCAGTCGACCAATCACAACAGATTGGGAAATCGGACCAATCACAGCAGATTAGCCTCACGCAAAGGTGGGGTTTGGGAGCAAATTAATTGCTGAACAACTTATTCAGCATATATTTTACACAGCAGATGCCTTTCCAGCTGTAACCCAGTACTGGGAAACATCCATACACACTCATTCACACACATACACTACGGCCAATTTAGTTTATTTAGTTGACCTATAGTGCATTTGTTTGGACTGTGGGGGAAACCGGAGCATCCGGAGGAAACCCATGTGAACATGGGGAGAACATGCAAACTCCAAAAAAATAAAACAAATAAGACTTTCTCCAGGAGAAAAAAAAAAAGATTATAGACTGTGAAAAATTCCTTGTTCTGTTCATTTGGGAAATATTTGAAAAAGAAAAAGTACAGGAGGGCAAATAATTATCAACTTCATCTAATTCACCTAATTCAATCCTGTGAATGAAAACATGCGAGCAGAAACGCCTCTGTTTTCAAAAGTCTGTGTTTAGGTCTGTTTAAGCTGACATTATTTCAAACTAAAACAGGTGTTTCCAAACATTTGTGAAGGTTGAAAACTGCAGAGTATTGTGGATGCCAGGTATGAACATTATAAAAGTTGTGTGTTTTAAAATGAATACACATTGATGTAAACATACTGTGACTGAATGAGAATCTCAGCTAATATTCAGTCTCAGAGCTGGTGGTGATGGGTTTTTTTTTTGGCGTCTGGCCTTTATCAAACGGACTGACAGCTGGATGAGGGCAAAGCCTGTGTCAGTTTAATAGCAGCCCCTGAGCCCCATCTGACCTGCCCAACACCAGCATCTTGAAACACCTACGTTCTGCTCTCAGGAAAGAGGTTAATGAGGGAAAAGGGTTCCGGAATCATGAGCTATTTTGGGATTTTAGGCAGTCAATGAGAGATGAGGGAGATACTGCTTTAAAATCAGTATTACTGTTCAAGATATCTGATATAACATTAATTTCTGTAAAAGATTGCTGGAATGATCGATAAACACTATGAACACAATGAACGATTGATAAACGATCTGGGCTGCGTTTACCAAACAATGACATAACTTGCAGCTGATGTATCATATAATGCATCGTTTGGGAAAAGAATGATGTAGTGACAAGTGTTTCCCAAATCCGTAGTGTTTCTGTCGCAGATTCATCGTTTGAACCGCATTAATTATAACCTAAAATGTCCATAATGGCACTCTAAACTGGGTGGTAACAACTTTTTTAAAGAAAAATCCCAAGATATTTTTGTGCAAATTATTGTTTTATACGCCCAATATTAGTTTTGGTAAAAACATGCACTCCATTTCCATATTAATTGAAATAAATGTAAACGACACATATAGGGGCAAAGTTTTCTTTACAAATATTATTAAGAACATTACATATTCTAAAACATAAAACCACTTAGCTAACACGTATTTTAATCTCATGCTTTTATTGTAACTTTTTTTTTATATTTATGACCGTAATATAAGTTTAATATTACTTAGAGTGCTCAACATATCTAAGTGCACCCCTCAGAAATGTCTCATTTAGATTAATATTTTTTTAAAGGAAGCTTTACAATATTATATTTGTGCATATACATTAGATTAGTCAGTATCTTACTAAATAATGTATGATACATTGTGCACACGTAGGCTTTAAATATCACTTTTGTTAGACACACTGGGTAAGAGGTTTGCTCCACCTGCTGTACTTTTGTTTTTAATCTTATATTAGAGTAGGTTAGGTAGTGCGTAAAAGACACAAAGATTTTCTTTTAAAAAGCGGATATATTTTTCTTTTGGATAGTTAGGGTCGAAGTTGGGCCAATAGAATAGATTGTATAAATAGTATATGTAAATATGTAATAGTAAAATGTATAAATAAATAAATAGTTTTATTTATTTCTATTGTTTGGACGCCGACTGTGTCTCATCTCTCCAACTCTCCAATCTATCTGTTTAAACAGTTTGTGTCCCATTTGTTGTCTGTAATTTTCAATATATTCTTGTAAATATTTATTGTTCTTTCTATATACATTTTTTTTGCACATTATTATCACTATCTTTGTAAATAAACTCACTTTATTGCATTTAGTGTCTTGGTATTTTGTCTCTCACTTGTTGATATTGTGTGTTTGCTTATGTGTTTCACCCAAAATTAATGTGTCTCTCCTTCCCCTTGACTGACCATCTTTTAAATTGTATCAATGATCAAAAATTAGTACACCCAAATTCATGTTAGAAAAAAAAAATTAAATAAAACATTTTAAAAACAGCAAAATTTACAATAAACAAAAAAAATTCAAAAATTTTGTTGAGATTTTGTAGTTTGTCATTTTTTCCTTAATTCATTGCATGTATTTAAATGTATTATCTTTCTATTTCTAAAGATGTTTGGTGACTAAAATATATACATTTTTAATAAATAAATCTGTTTTGTTCAAATTCACCGAAATACTTTGCCTATATTCACTGAGAAATGGAGAAAAATATTAATTTTCAAAATGGAGTGTACTCAATTATGCTGAGCACTCTATGAATGTAAAAATGAACTATAAAACCAACAATTTGAAGACTAAAAAAGTGAGAAGTGCAGCTCTACAGGTGCACTTACTCCAAATCTCTCAGGCTTTGAGATAAAGCAGCGGCCAACATTACAACACGTGCGCTGGTGAAGTTTGGCAATGATGAATGTCACGTCTGGAGCGGCTGCTTTCCAGATGAAAACAACTAATGAGGAAGTAAGGTGGAAAATCAGTCAAATCAGGTGGGTTCAAGGCGGGTGGGCCTGAAATGTCCACCTTCACCAGACTGACACTATCCAGAGCACTAACCAGTCTCTCTAAATTAATCTCCATCCAAAGACGCCATCAAATCAGCACGGCACACAAGATTTTCATACTCGAAATGAGAACGAGAGAACAGAAATGATGGAAGAACATGAAGCCAAATGGAGAGAAACCAGAGGAGATTGTTGGCTGTTAAAGTCAAGTGCACATTACACTGCAAACCTGTGATTACACGGCGTAAAATAAAGAGGCCATTACGCAGTTAAAGTTGAAGATAACATCAGCTGCGTGAGCTCGAAAAATCACTAAACCGAAAAAATGTGGGTCAAAGACGAGACGATGCTAATTAAGAGACTTTATACGTTTAAAAACGCATGAAAGGAAAGACAAATGTCTACTTTTGCTGCCTAGAATAAAGCAAAAAATGGTTTTAAAATTTTAATTTGGCTGGACTTTTATGGTCAATATTCTTAGAAATGTATTTTTTTCCAATTGGCTACAGAACAAACAACTGTTGTCCAATGATTTGGCTAACTCACTTTCCTATTTAGCCTAATTAAGCTGGTTAAAGGAATAGTTCACCCCAAATTTTAACTCTGTCATCATTTACATCATTTCAAACATTAATGCGTTTCTTTCCTCTGCTGAAAAAACTAGGAAGCCTGTAACCATTAACTTTCAAAGTATCTGTTTTCCCTACAATGGAAGTCAATGGTTACAGGTTTCCAACATTCTTCAAAATACCTTCTTTTGTGTTTAACAGAAGAAAAAAACTCAAACATTCTAAACCACCTGAGGAAGAGTAAATAGTGAGGACATTTTCATTTTTGGGCGAACTGTCCCTTTACACTGTCCCTGAAGCACTTTAATATTAATACAAGTATCATGCTACATAACTAAAAAAAGTATGTATTGATATCATAGCACAGACAGAAGATATAAGTTAGTGAATTGGTTGAATATTAATTAACTTGTAAATTGATTAAAAATAATATTTAAAAAAATTCACAGGAGGGCTTATAATTTTAATTTCATCTCTATATTTTAATGTAAAAACAATAGAACAATTATATTGACAAGTACTTAATAAAATAAACAAAATGTGCTAAATGTTATTATATTTTGCTGACAAACGGTTAAAACCTATAGTGGTTTATAGGATAAGTACAAGGATGATACTTATTTCATCATTTAATTATTATTTATTTAATTCAATTGTTTAAATTACATTATTTAATTAATTAAGTACTTTAATATGTCATTAAATTATTCTTGTTTTAAATGGGGAATAGTTTAGGAATAGCTCACCCCAAAAATTTAAATTCTGTCATTATTTACATCATTTCAAACTTTAATGTGTTTCTTTCTTCTGCTGAAAAATCTTGGAAACCTGTAACCATTGACTTCCAAAGTATCTGTTTCCCCTACTATGGAAGTCAATAGTTACAAACTCCAACATTCTTTAAAATATCTTCTTTTGTGTTTAACAGAAGAAAGAAAAAAAACTCAAAGGTTTGGAACCACTTGAGGAAGAGCAAAAAGTGAGGACATTTTCCTTTTTGGGCGAACTGTCCCTTTACACTGTCCCTGAAGCACTTTAATATTAATACAAGTATCATGCTACATAACTAAAAAAAGTATGTATTGATATCATAGCACAGACAGAAGATATAAGTTAGTGAATTGGTTGAATATTAATTAACTTGTAAATTGATTAAAAATAATATTTAAAAAAATTCACAGGAGGGCTTATAATTTTAACTTCATCTCTATATTTTAATGTAAAAACAATAGAACAATTATATTGACAAGTACTTAATAAAATAAACAAAATGTGCTAAATGTTATTATATTTTGCTGACAAACGGTTAAAACCTATAGTGGTTTATAGGATATGTACAAGGATGATACTTATTTCATGATTTAATTATTATTTATTTTAATTCAATTGTTTAAATTACATTATTTAATTAATTAAGTACTTTAATATGTCATTAAATTATTCTTGTTTTAAATGGGGAATAGTTTAGGAATAGTTCACCACCAAAAATTTTAATTCTGTCATTATTTACATCATTTCAAACTTTAATGTGCTTCTTTCCTCTGCTGAAAAATCTTGGAAACCTGCAACCATTGACTTCCAAAGTATCTGTTTCTCCTACCATGGAAGTCAATAGTTACAAACTCCAACATTCTTCAAAATATCTTCTTTTGTGTTTAAGAGAAGAAGAAAAAAAACCTCAAAGGTTTGGAACCACTTGAGGAACAGTAAATAGTGAGGACATTTTCCTTTTTGGGCGAACTGTCCCTTTACACTGTCCCTGAAGCACTTTAATATTAATACAAGTATCATGCTACATAAGTAGGAAAAAGTATGTATTGATATCATAGCACAGACAGATGAAATAAGTTAGTGAATTGGTTCAATATTAATTAACTAGTAAATTGATTAAAAAAAATATTATTAAAAATTCACAGGAGGGCTTATAATTTTAATTTCATCTCTATATTTTAATGTAAAAACGATAGAACAATTATTCTGACAAGTACTTAATAAAATAAACAAAATGTGCTAAATGTTATTATATTTTGCTGAAAAATAGTTAAAAGCTATAGTGGTTTATAGGATATGTACAAGGATGATAATTATTTCATCATTTAATTATTATTTAATTTAATTTAATTGTTCAAGTTACATTATTTTATTAATTAAGTCCTTTAATATGCTGTTAAATTATTCTTGTTTTAAATGTGCCTGTCAAATCATTTGAATCTGGAGGATTGACATTAGTTTATACATCTCATTTAAGTTTACTGACACACTTTTTTAAGGAAAACGTCAAGATTTTCCTCAGAATTTATTATTTTCTGGCCAGATTTAAGACATTGTATGGCCTAAATTATTGAATGGTGATTTAAGACTTGTCTAAGACCTATATTGTATACAGAAACCCATGTGTGTTTATTAGTTTTTGCTTAAAAAAGTAAACAGGACACTTTCTAACGTACAGAGAGAAAGAAATAAAACTGATTTTCATCTTTGGCACATATGCATTCCTATCTGTGTTAAAACGTCAGATTAAAGGCATTTAACTGAAGTGATTTGCTTTTATTTAAATTTAAGTTATTTATTCGTGGATAATGTCTAAACATCACAATCAAACAAACTAAAAATGAGTCAATCTTGTTTTTATCTGCTACAGACATTAGTGCTTTATGTTGTTTGTTCCACTGCAACCACAAACAGGTCTGAATCAAACCAATTACTTAGTCTGTCTAAAAGCAGACTCTAATCAAACCAATTACTTTACTTGTCCAAAACAGACATTCGGAGTGCTTTGATACTCTCAAGCGCTAGAGCTGTGATAACTGGTTTATTTGTATGTTCTGCTTCATAGCCCGTGTGGAAATAACTCATCTCATTTACATAGATGACCCAGACGCATCAATCTGGAAACAAAGGCGAATGGCTGAATGAAATACGATGGGGAAAAGAACATCTTTCAAATATACAGTACATGTGATATGTTTGCTACAAATGTACATTTTTATTAGGATTTAGAGAAGACACTCAGTAAAATGTCATTCCTTCGAGTGCTCCGGTTTCTCCCACAATCCAAAGACATGCACTATAGGTGAATTGAATAAACTAAATTGTAAATGTGAGAGTGTATGGGTGTTTTCCAGTACTGGCTTGCAGCTGGAAGGGCATCTGCTGTGCAAAACATATGCTGGAATAGTTGGCGGTTCATTCCGCTGTGGCAAGCCCTGATAAATAAGGGACTAAGCCGAAGGAAAATAAATGAATGAAGGAATTCTGTCAGGCAGTTTTACAATAAGATTCATTCGTATTTAATTAAATATTAAAATACTCTATTAAAGGATCACAGTGCAACTCCAAAACACTCAATATTTGTCATTTTAAATATTCATTTTTAAACCATATTATAAAAAAATTTAACCAATTTGTCAACAAGAAGATTGAATCATTAAAAATATAATTAATTTTTTTTAATATCTTATTCTGAAAGGCACAGATCAGAATATGTTTCATTTTACACTTAATGGTATCAAACATTATTTTGCCCAATTTATGTTAACAAACAGTAAAAAAAAAGAAAATTGTACAAATTCTAAAATGTATTTTCCCCATATAATGTAACTAGCAATACATACATTTTGATCAAAATAAAATAGAAATTATTGGACGAGGGCATGAAAAAAAAAAAAAAAAATATATATATATATATATATATTAAAAAGAACAGGCTGATAACAGTAGATAATCAAGCGAACAGATGATTTTTAAAATTATATATTCATTCATTTTCTTTTCAGCTTAGTCCTTTTATTAATACAGGGTCGCCACAGCGGAATGAACCGCCAACATATCCAGCATAGGATTTACACAGCTGATGCCCTTCCAGCTGCAACCCATCTCTGGGAAACATCTATATACATTCATTCCATTTATTCATACTTATACACTATGGACAATTTAGCCGCCAATGCGGGGAGAACATGCAAACTCCACACATAAACGCCAACTGACCCAGTCGATGCTCGAACCAACGACCTTCTTGCTGTGAGGCGACAGCACTACCTACTGCGCCACAGCGTCGCCACTAAAATGAGAATTTTATCAAATTAAATAGGCATTGAATCATTAACTGAGCGGTTTAGCACAAACAGCAGATACATAAATTATTGCATAAGAAATACAAAACGTGCCTCTAAAAGACTTTTATGGATAAACATTCAACTACAAACATCCAATTAAATATCTGATCATAACAGAGAATGGGATGCAAAATGTTCAAAATATTGCCTGTAGTGAAAGTGAATGGGACGTATAGGAGGTGATGGAAAAGACTTGGTCTTGATGTGCACATGTGGCAGCAATTGAGGAGAGAAAGTTCTGTCTGACCAGCTGCAATTAGCACACTGCCTCATGTTGGCCTTTCTTTTAATAGCCTGGATTGGCCTGTTTAGACTAAAAATAAATGGGCCAATTTAGGGCTGCTGGGACTGTCATTTCGGGAGCATGAACTCTGACCTTGGCCAAAACTCGATGTCCAGATGGGACATCTAGCAAGCACAAAACCACCTTCACATCCAAAAAGAAAACACTTCCACATCTTATGCAGTGTGATCTGTCAACGCTATCTCATGGCGATTCATAACTTTTTATATCAGTGGCTAAATCAAAGAAATTCAGCCAATCTCAATTGTGCAATTTAGTACAGTTGAGATCGATTTGCTCATCCCCAATGATGCTTGGGTTTAGGGGTGCAGTTTGTGCCTCCTTTTAAAAATTGTACATTTTTGTACATTTGAACTTATTTGTATGAATTAAACTGACAAAACGTAAAAGTGTGATGAGTTTCCTCATGAGATCAGTCTGGATCTGTACACTCAGAAAACATATAGGTTTCAAACAAGCGATACCATTTAGGTTCCTCAAAGAATCTTTTAGTGAATAGTTCTGAAACTACAATTTTTTCTGAGTGTGAAAGTCCAAGTCAGAAAATAGTCAGAATTACATCACAAAAAAAATTAAATTTGTTTTGTCTTTTTACAATATTCACCAGTGGGAACACACTTCTATAGTCCACATTACAGTTTAGAAACACCTTTGAAAGTATTCAAAAGCTGTTTTTGTAGGGTGAAAAATATTTGAATAATCTAAAGAATTTTTAAAAACTATAACGATTTCATGCATGTCAAGGGTTCTTCTTTATATATATATATATATATATATATATATATATATATATATATATATATATATATATATATATATATACACACACACAAACACACACAGTTGAAGTCAGAATTATTAGCCCCCCAAATTATTACTGTTTACTTTTTTTTTTTCCAATTTCTGTTTATTGGAAGGGGAAAAAATTAACACATTTCTAAACATAATACACTGAAAAAAATTATTCAAAGACGATTCCTTGGATTTACTCAATTTTTTACGTTAAGTGGTTGTAAACAGTTTAATTGGGTGGAATTTAAACAAACAAATTAAGTTGAACATTATTCTATTTAATTTGTTTGTTTAAATTCAACACAAATAAATTGTGTGCAACAGTTCTGCATGTAACACTTTTTTCAGTTTTGATAACTTATTTCTAATAACTGACTTATTTTATCTTTGCCATGATGACAGTAAATAATATTTTACTAGAATTTTCAAGACACTTCAATACAGCTTAAAGTGACATTTAAAAGCTTAACTAGGCTAATTAGGTTAACTAGGCAGGTTAGGGTAATTAGGCAAGTTAATGTATATTAATGATTTGCTCTTAAAACAGTCAAAAAAATTAGCTTAAAGGGCCTAATAATTTTGACCTTAAAATGGATCATAAAAATTAAAAACTGTTTTTATTCTAGTCAAAATAAAACAAATAAGACTTTTTCCAGAAGAAAAAATATTATCAGACATACTGTGAAAATTTATTTGCTCTGGTATACATAACTCGGGAAACATAAAAAATAATAATAATAATTCAAAGGAGGGCTAATAATTCTGACTTCAACTGTATATAGGTTTTTTCTACATTCGATGAATACATTAAACACAGTGAAATGCTGTACTGTATATGTCCACACTAGTGTTTTCCAAAAGTTTCTTGTTCACATTGTGACGTCAGAAAATAAATTGAAACTGAAGCAATTATTAATTACTGAAAACAAACAAATGAGAATCAAATATTTATTTCTAATTCATTCATTCATTTTCTTTTTGGCTTAGTCCCGTTATTAATCTGGGGTCACCACAGCGGAATGAACCACCAACTTATCCAGCATATGTTTCACACAGCGTATGCCCTTCCAGCCGCAACCCATGTCTGGGGAACACACATAATAAACTGTAGTTTTGATTTTAAAAAAATGGCTATTGTCAAACTTAAACTCAAAATTGTGAGATCTAAATTTTTCTTTTTTAGAAAATTGTGACAACATTTGCAAGTACCTTATTTTGTTAGTTTCTTGCCTGATAGAGACATGCTTGCATTTTAAAATGCACCAACTTGGGATACATAAACATTGTCCCACACACTCAGAAACAAAGGTACAAGAGCTGTCACTGGGGTGGTATCTTTTTGAAAAGTACATATTTGTACTTAAATGGTCAGTATTAATACCTCAAGGTACATATTAGTATCCAAGAAGTACAAAAGAGTACCTCATTTTTAGGCACTAATTATAATAAACTAATATACCTTTGAGGTACCACCCCAGTGACAGCTTCTGAGAGTGCAGTGTGAACGGAAGTTTATTTATTTATTTAATATTTATTTCATTATTTTAATTTTATGTGTTACAGTACCATGATGGTATTGAGTAGATGTGTGAATGACACTGAACATCTTCAATATATTAGTATGCTTCTTCTTTTCTTGTGGAAAAAGTTGTTTGTGATGAACTTTAGTTCAACCAATCATGCAAATGTAAATAAAAATCTAAAACGTAAAAAAATAAAATAAATAAAATACTTTTTCATAAATGAGGGTCTTTTATTTGAAATTTAAAAAAAAAAAAAACACAATGACTTTTTGTACACATGTTGGTTTTTCCATAGCAATTACGCTGGACTTCTCAAACTAGCATTGGTGTAATAATCCAAAGTCACTTCCAGATCACTATCTAGAATTCTGATGGGGTGTGAAGAGGAAACCCTCAGCACTTGGGACTTGATATAGCCAATCCCTAAACCACCTTCCATGTCCACCCTGAAATGTTCCTCCGCTAAATTACCCTCATGTTTAAATGGAATTTGCAGCCAGATTCAGGCTGAATTCATTCCAGAGCGCTGGGTCTGACCGGTAGTCCGGCACAGATGTTCAAATAAGTCCAAGAACAACAAGGAGAACCTTTACACCTGGCAAGTCTCAACACAAAACTTGGCACCGCCGAATATGTAGGCTTGTCCCGGCTCAACCTTTCACCCCTAGTGATGTCAACGTGTCCTTTGGCCAATTGGAATGCTCCGGCCTGCCCTTGACTTTGCCGGCCCAGACGCAAAGACAAATGAATCTATCAGATTAAATGTTTTTTAATGGCATGCGGAGAAAGTCCGAAGCCACATGTGGATTTGCTCTGATAATCATTCAAAATGAGCTCTAATTTGTAATCCGCCAATGGAACCGCTCCGCCTCACGGGGGCCCGAGCACAATCTGTGTTGTTTGTTTCTCCAGATGCACTGTATGTAATGACAGCCGAGCTTTGTAGTGTTGGAGAAAAAGGCCAACTCGTAGCGCTCTTGCCTACGGCCAAGACTTTTGTTCCATGTGAAGCGGAGGAAGACGTTTAAAAATGTCAAGGCAAACTGGAGCTAAGACACAATAAGTCATGGTATTATTCCTTCCAGAATGAAATGGAGACCACCTGAGAATTGCTGGGTCCAAATCATGTCACGCTTAATTAAACTGGACCGATAATAGGGAGCGTAAGAAAAGAGTGTGAAATAACGCTCTTGTGACATAATGTCCATAACTAATGGTTCTGCTTTTCGAAAGTTACAGCCAAGTGTTTCTGAATCATACTGGAGAATTTCAGTCAGTGCAGCTGAAGCTCTCTGCTTCTTATTTACAGTTTTCGTCTTGTTTCTAGTCCAAATATCTAAAAGTTCTGAAACCGTGAATCATTTTATAGACATGCAAAAAGTAACAGCTTGTTTTCAGAAATAGTAAGACAAAATTGAGTGAGCTTTTCCTTAAAATAAGTAAAATAATCTGCCAATGGGGTCAATAAAATAATCTTGTTTTGGCTGTGAAACAAAACTAAAGCTATATCATAAGCTTTTTACAAGCTATTATATACCCCGGAAACCAGTATTGGGCAAGCTACTTGAAAAATGTATTGAGAAACACTGACAGATGAACTGGACAATCAGTTATTTAAAGCAGAAACATTCATTCATTTATTCATTCATTTTCTTGTCGGCTTAGTCCCTTTATTAATCCGGGGTCGCCACAGCGGAATGAACCGCCAACTTATCCAGCAAGTTTTTACGCAGCAGATGCCCTTCCAGCCGCAACCCATCTCTGGGAAACATCCACGCACACATTCACACACACACACACACATACACTATGGACAATTTAGCCTACCCAATTCACCTGTACCGCATGTCTTTGGAAACCGGAGCACCAGGAGGAAACCCACGCGAACGCAGGGAGAACATGCAAACTCACACACAGAAACGCCAACAGAGCCGAGGCTCAAACCAGCGACCCAGCGACTTTCTTGCTGTGAGGTGACAGCACTACCTACTGCACCACTGAGAAGCAGAAACAAACTCTCTGAAACAACCAGTTTTCAGAAAAGAATCAAATTCCCCAATTTGCCTGTGGCAGAAATGTAATAATGTTGTAAATAATGTTCAGTTTGACTCAATTCCTCAAGACCTCAACGTATTGTCAGCCACGGGTATTCATTTTGTTTTGCCAGTATTTGCTTTTTGTTTACTCTCATAGTCCAAGTAACTGCTGAATTGTGTTTTATGAATTGCAGAGAGCCACAGTTTCATCTAAAAACCTCCTTTAAAGTTCTACTGAAAAAGAAGTCACCTGGATGGACTGAGGGTGAGTAAATTGACAGTAAATTTTTGTTTTTTGGTGATCTACCTTTTTAAAGTAAAACAAGGATTACCCTATTTTGAGGTATTAAACTTTGATACATATTTTTGCACATGAATCACAGGGATTTTTTAAGTCAGTGTGCTACTATTTTCCTATGATCATATTCACAGCCACATCTGTAATACAGAGACATACTGTACCGTGCTCAGCATAAATGAGCACTTTTGATTTTTCTTCTTTATTCAAATTTGCATTAAATATTTTTCTATAACATCTACATTTGGGTGTACTAGTTTTTGGACCATTATCTTACGTTATTTTGTTAGATAAGCTCCGGATTTGGCTTCCGTACTGACTTATCTAATGTGTATGCACAAATATAATATTTTAAAGCTTCTTTTTTAAAAATATGAATTTAAAAGAGAGATTTGTGAGGGGTGTACTTATATATGCTGAGCACTGTATATACAGTGCATCTGGAAAGTATTCATAGCGCTTCACTTGTTCCACATTTTTTTGTTACAGTCTTGTTCCAAAATGGAAAAAAATTATTTATTTCCTAACAATTCTGCACACAATACCCTATAATGACAATGTGAAAGAAGACTTTTTGAAATTGTTGCAAATTTATTACGAATAAAAACCCTTAAAAAATCAGATCTACATCAGTATTTTCAGCCTTTGCCGTGAAGCTCTAAATTGAGCTCAGGTACATTCTGTTTCCACTGATCATTCTTGAGATGTTTCAGCAGCTTAATTGGAGTTCACCTGTGGTCAATTCAGTTGATTGGACATGATTTGAAAAGCCATACACCTATCTATATTAGGTACCAGGGTTGACAGTGCATGACAAAGCACAAACCAGGCATGAAGACAAAGGAATAGTCTGTAGACCTCCAGGACAGGATTGTCTGGAGGCACAAGGCTGGGGGAGGTTACAGAAAAATTTCTGCTGCTCTAAAAGTTCCAATGAGCACGGTGGCCGCCATCACCCATAAGTGAAAGATGTTTGGACCCACCGGGACTCTTCCTAGATCTGGCAGGCCATCTGAGCTGAGTGATCAAGGGGAGAAGGGCCTTAGTCAGGGAGGTGATCCATAACCTGATGGTCTGATCTCCAACGTTCTTCTGCGGGGAGAGGAGAACCTTACAGAAGGACAACCATCTGTGCAGCAGTCCACCAATCAAGCTTGTTTGGTAGAGTGGCCAGATGGAAGCCACTCCCCGACTGGAGTTTGCCAAAGGCATCTGAAGGACTCTCAGACCATAAGAAACAAATTGTCTGGTTTGATGAGACTCAAATGGAACTCTTTGGAGTGAAAACCAGGGTGTTACGTTTGGAGAAAACCAGGCACCGCTCATCACCAGGCTAACGCCATCCCTACAGTGAAGCATGGTGGTGGCAGCATCATGCTGTGGGGATGTTTTTCAGCAGCAGGAACTGGAAGACTAGTCAGGATAGAGGGAAAGATGAATGCAGGAACGTACAGAGACATCCTGAATGAAAACCTGCTTCAGAGTGCTCTTGACCTCAGACTGGGGCGACGATTCATCTTCCAGCAGGACAATGACCCAAAGCACACTGCCAAAATATCAATGGAGTGTCTTCACAACAATTTGGTAAATGTTCTTGAGTGGCCCAGCCAGAGCCCAGATCTAAATCCTATTGAACATCTCTGGAGAGATCTGAAAATGGCTGCACACTGTCGCTTCCCATCCAACCTGACTGAGCTTGAGAGGTACTGCAAAGAGGAATGAGTGGAAATAACCAAAGACAGGTGTGCCAAGCTTGTGGCATCATATTCAAGACTTGAGGCTGTAATTGCTGCCAAAGGTGCATCAACAAAATATTGAGCAAAGGCTGTGAATAATGATGTACATGTGGTTTTTCAGGTTTTTTATTTTTAATAAATTTGCAACAATTTCACATTTCACATTGTCATTAATTGTGTGTAGAAATTTAAGGAAATAAATTAATTTAATCCATTTTTGAATAAAAGTGGAAAATGTGAGTGCAGTGAATACTTTCCGGATGCACTCTATATATAACTAACAAACTAACATATCTATTAATTTAAATGGTTCCTTCGTCATTTAGCATGACATATATAGTTATACAAATTTAACAACATTAAAAATCATAACAGTACTTGCTAAAATGTATTTAATAAAATGGGTTTAAAAAAAACCCAAAAAACTATATATATATATATATATATATATATATATATATATATATATATATATAGCTAAAAAATGAGGTTAAACATAGCTGTTTGAATGGAGTATAGTGGAAAAGTAATATATATATATATAAGTAACAAATATATATATATATATAAGTAATAAATATTTCAAATATTTCAAGCTATTCTTGCTTTTGCATCTTTTGAAATGCCCTTAAATGACTGATCTACACATTCCCGATGAGATTTTTAGCCAAAAAAAAACTACAGTTCCACTGAAGGGCATTTTAGTAGTCGTTCAGTCCTCTATAGAGCACTCTAAACCTCATAAACATGAAAATGACATCTTTCATACCAACATTCTCTTTATCATTAGAAAAAGCCAAATAAAGTCAAACCCCCAAACTCTCTAATAGTAAACACCGCCTCAATGATCATCGGTGCAGCACAAAAGAGGCTTTTGAAAAGGTCAAGTGATGCAGCGGGTCATTCAGATCAGACAGACAGTGTTCTTGATGAAACAGACACAGGTGAGAGGACAGTCTGGAGCTGTGATCAGCCGAGCGTGTGGAGTGCAGGGTTCAGGCCTTTAGCCCAGGGCCGAGAGCTCGTCACTCACCTGGACGGGACTCCGCCACTAAACCCCCCCTCACACACACACACGGCTTATTAAGGGCCGGTTTGTTCTTCCTGACAGAGCTCAATTGTGGATAATTGTCTCTTTCAGATCACTGAGGGCTTGTGTGATCCTCCATCCATTGAAGTCGCAGGAATGACGGATTCTTTTCGCGTGTGGATGGAGGGAGTTCCACTTCACATCACACAAACCAATAAAGACCTAAAAGAGCCTTTTTTCTCTTGAGGATTAAGCAAACAAACATACATACAGTGCTCAGCATATATGAGTACACCCTATTTTGTAAACGAATATTTTTTATCCATTTCTCAGTGAATATGGGTAATATATTTTGATGCATTTGAACAAAACAGATTTATTAAATTGATATATTTATTAAAATATTATTTTAGTCACCAACCTCTTTAGAAATAGAAAGATAATACATTTAAATTTATGCTAAATATTTTGTTTCTCTTAAATTTTCCTTTTTTTATGTTTTATTTAATATTTTTCCCTAACATATATATGTGGGTGTATTAATTTTTTATCGTTATCATGCGCTATTTTGTTAGATTAGCTCCAGATTGGCTTCAGTACTGACTTATCTAACGTATATGCGTAAATGTAATATTGTAAAGCTTCCTACAGAAAATATTCATCTAAATGAGAGATTTGTAAGGGGTATACTCGTATATGTTGAGCACTGCATATCAGCAAGCTTTTAATGATATATTTTTGCTATTTTTCATCATTTTTAGTTTTTCATTATTCAGACATATGATAAATACACTCTAGGTTGTTTGGGTCAAACATTGGGTAAAATGTGGACAAACCCAACAGTTGGGTTAAAAAGTGTGATTTTAATGTACCTGAAAAAATTAACCCAACACATGTGAAAAATATATTTTGCGATTCACAATTGTTTTTTCATTTATTTGCGGGTTATGGGACCTTAAACTCTGCTTTGTGGAATTTTGATGTTGAAAATTCAACTCTACAGTTTAACAAAGTGACTTTTATTGACATTTTGAATAATTTAATGTATAAGAAATATTATATAGAGAGAAATATGTCTGTTAAATTACAGAAAATGTACTGGAGTTTATTACAAGGTTTTTGTAGCATGATATACCAACCCAGACAATATATCACTTTAAACTATTAAAAATGATAATAAAAGTCACTTTTTCGAACTTATTAAATTTAGAAGTTGTTAGTAGCAAGATCAAGGCTCCATAATGCATTTTAAAAGCATAAATAAATGGGGGGAAATAAAAAAATGAAAACTTGACTCACTAATAACAGAAAACTGCAAATTTAAGGTTATTTTTAACAGTGAATGTTTGGCTTTTCCAAATTTAACCTATTGGGTTATGGCTTCCCATTATTTTGTGTAGTCAGCCAAAAATACATTGATTTGGTCAAAATGATTTTCTTTTATACCCGAAATCATTCGAATATTAAGTAAAGATCATGTTCCAGCGATACATTCTGTTAATTTCCTATTGTAAATATATCAAAATTTAATTTTGGTTAGTAATATGTATTGCTAAACAGTTCATTTGAACAATTTTATTATTTTATATTAATATTTTTATTACTATACTTTAAACAACAATTGAAAGAAATGTTAACAGACCTTTATTAAATAAAACAAATATTATAATTTTCTTAAAACCATACACTGTCCAAAAATTCGTTATTTTACTTTATTTTTGCCAAAAAACTTAAAATAACAGCAATTAAATAACAGAAATTTACTGTAAAATAGTGGACATTAAATTACAGACGTTTACTGTCATTCAATTCGGCAGTACATTTCTAAAATTTAACATTCGTTTTCTTTTACAGTGTACCTAATAACTACAATTTTTAAAGTTATCTCTATATCTCTTATTTTTTTCTAAAGCTGTTATACAATATACAAATTCATAATAAAGAAGCACAAACATACACTCAAACAAAAAGATTTGTGCTGCTTGTTTAAACTAATTATTCAAAATTAGTTGAATCAGCACAATTCCTGAGTTTTTTTATTTTTATATCATGGTTAATGCACTTTAATTTGTAAAAACAATAACTTAACCGATTTGTGTTGGGACCACATTAAGGAATTGTGTGGAATCCAGCATTTTTACAGTGTACAAATACATCCACAAACACAAAACAGTAACACTAAACCTAATGATAAAAAATATAATCAAGACATAAACCCTCCGTGACGCACAGCAAGCCCAATCCCTAAAACACTGGCACAAAACCTCAACCAATTCCAGTCTGAACATGCGATGAGGTTTAGCTCAAGCAGTTTGACGTCAGTGAAATGGAGAGGTTTTCCCTCGGTGTGTTTCCTTCAGCAACTCATACACACATACAAACACACACACACACCTGCAGCTGCTCTGATTAATAAACTCCCAATGCAGTCCATTAACAAGCCAGCTGTACAACAGCAACAGAACCATGTGTGGATTAACATTAGCAGAACACCACCGGCCCATTACTCACACACTAACACACAGCCCTATAAATGACACTAAACGCGGCTTTATGTGGACATCAGTCAGGGTTTTAATACAGCATAGAGCATTGTAAAACAAATTTCTCACATAAATAAGTGCAGACAATTAAGAACCATTAAATAACTAATTTATTTTATTTTTGCATTGACAGTACATACTATTTTACTAGTTATTTTGCATGATATTAGTATCAAGCTTAAAGTGTCATTTAAAGGCACTGCAGGGGTGCCGGAAAAAAAAGTTAAATAGCGGTCGGTGAATTACAGAAATTTACCTTAAAACAATGGCCTGTAAATTTCAGAAATTTATTATAAAATAACGGCTGTTAAATTACAGAAATTTACTGTAAAATTATGGATGTTAAATTACAAAAATTTACTGTAAATAATGGATGTTAAATTACTGAAATTTACTGTAAATAATGGATGTTAAATTACAAAAATTTACTGCAAAATAACAGCTGTTAAATTACAGAAATATACTGTAAAATAACAGACGTTAATTTACCAAAATTTACTGTAAATAACAGCTGTTAAATTACAAAAAATTAACTGCAAAATAATAGATGCTAATTAACAGAAATTTACTTTAAATAACAGCGGTTAAAGTACAGAAATTTACTGTAAAATAATAGACGTTAATTTACAGAAATTTACTGTAAATAACGGCTGTTAAAGTACATAAATCTATTGTAAATAACAGCTGTTAAATTACAAAATTTACAGTAAAATAATGGCTGTTAAATTACAGAAATTTACTGTAAAATAATGGATGTTAAATTACATAAATTTATTGTAAAATAATGGATGTTAAATCAGAGAAATTTACTGTAAAATAATGGATGTTAAATCACAGAAATTTACAGTAAAATAATGGATGTTAAACCACAGAAATTTACTGTAAAATAATGGCTGTTAAATCACATAAATTTATTGTAAAATAAAGGATGTTAAATCACATAAATTTACTGTAAAATAATGGATGTTAAATCACGAAAATTTACTGAATAATAGCGGCTGTTAAATTACATAAAATTTACTGTAAAATAATGAATGTTAAATTACAGACATTTACAGTAAAATAACGGACCTTAAATTACAAAAAATTGCTGTAAAATAAAGGACGTTAAATTACAGAATTTTACCGTAAATAACTGTTGTTAAATTACAGAACTTTACCATAAATATTAGACATTAAATTACAGAAATACACTGTAAAATAACGGATGTTAAATCACAGAAATTTACTGTAAAATATCGGACATTAAATTACAGAAATTTACCATAAATTACTGAATTTTACCATACATAACGATCATTAAATTCCAGACATTTACTGTAAATTAACAGATGTTAAATTATGGTCAAAACAAATAATGGTCTGATAACATTTCTTCTAGATTTCAATAAAAATAGTATTCAAACACTATTCAAGAATTTTAGTATAAATGCAAATAATAAAAGACAATATTTTCATTTTAGATTTGGGAAAAATGTCATTGTTTTAAGATTTTTGGAAGGAATAATGTTTTATTGTTCATTAATTATTTCAGGTTTTTTTTTTTTTTTTTTTTACGATTCTTCTAATAAATAAAACTAGTTTCTTAAATGGCATCATCTTCCAGGAAAATGACAGCTCAGAATATCAACAAAGGATCTAATAACTTCTAAGAATGAATCATTTTCCCCTCCCTTTTTACTTTTAAATCATTCATTTCTGCTTTGTGCAATTACAAAAACATGTCTAACAATCTCTATGTTAGTTTAAAAACGAAAGACATGAGGAATTTGTTCATAAGTGCAATTAAAAAAAATTAATAATCTGCCTATTTATGCCAGAGTCTTGTGGAAAAAGTGATTGACGTGGTAATTTGTGTGTAACTCATCTTTATTTATTTATGATTTGGTTATGAGTAAAACAAAGACAAGGTCAGTTAGTTAAAATGGTAGGCTACAAATAATTAATTCATTTTTAATGAATTGCTTATTCATAAATAATTAATTCACGACCACCTACGATGCCATCGTCCATCACAATGTTTCACACTAGACAATGTACGATCCCAAATTGGTCGACATCACCCACCCCTATCAACATTGAATAAAGTTTTTATGACCTGTCTGTATTTCATTTTATTGTTTTTTTTATTCGTTTTCTTTACTTTTCTTTCTTTTCTTTTATTCATGTTTAAAAAATATAAATATTTTATTTTATTTATTAATTTGATTTATTTTTATTTTATTTTATTTATTTTATTCATTCAATTTATTTTATTTTATTTATTTTATTTACTTGCTTGCTTGCTCATATTTTTAAAGATATACTAATATATTCTGTCTCTCTTTGACTGTTGCCAAGCCTTTCACGCTAAACGATAATATATGTACTGAACAAATATGGGAGACTTTATTTACTCACTGTCATCTCTGAAAATATGGAGTGAAAAAAAAAACATTATTAAAGCATTGTTTTTGTTACCTGTTGTTTTTTTTCTCTATATATCTTTTATGAATTATTTTCATATTTGAATGCTGCCAAGTCCTTTATGCTAAATGATGATATATGGACAAATATATTGCACAGATATGGGACACTTTCACTGTCAACTCTGGAAACCTACAATTTTGACTCAAGTGACTTTAATGCTGTGTTTATGAAAAGTTCTATAACTTTTTATAAAAAATGTTTTGTGTTTATAAAAGTTCTACTTTAAGTTGTAAATGTAAATCTTAAAATTAAATAAATAAATAAGTAAATAAATAAATAAATAAATAAATAAATAAATAAATAAATAAAATAAAAATAAAATAAAATAACAAAAAAAATAAATAAATAAATTACATTAAATTAAATAAAAATAAAATTAAATATTAAAAATAAAATAAAAATAAAATGAAATAAAATAAAAAATAAAATAAAGTCAAATAAAATAAGAATAAAACAAAATCTAAAATGAAATAAAAAAAAGTAAAATAAATCCCCATTGCATTTTAATGAACAAACCTTTGACTTATCTAAATCCTCCATAATTCCGTTTTTTTTTTTTCTGACTCTTTCTGATGTGTTCAGCATCACACACAGATTTCAGCTACTTCAGTAGATCTTCCTATCAGTTCTGAGGAATCGACCCAAAGGGGTGTGTATTGCGAGCGATGACCCAAGCAGTGTCCCTCAGATAAGGCTCTCCATCCTTAGCATTTCCACCTTTTCAATCTTATTCAAACCCATTCACAAAACACATACACATCCTCTCTCTTAGCCTGGCGAGACTCTAAACGGCCCAAACAAAGACGCTCCACACATCCTGGATGGTCATGTGGTGTCAATGTGTGCGCTGTGCTGGAAGTCTGAGAGGAGGAAGCCGAGTCTTGCCCCGAAGCCACTCGTCCTGGGGAGGAATGTTTATCGTGTCCAGTGTCTTTGATCTCACCCACTTAATCACTTCCTGCACACTGTACATGAACTGCCGCACCGCCGCATTGGGGGAAGCAGGGGGAGGCCATTAGATGTGGTTACTCCTCCACTACCTTCCACAAAGTCATTAGATAGACCCTAAGATAAGGTGCACGATTCCTATGGTTTCGGGGTGTTGCGGCTGATTCCCTGAACATCTCTTGAGGACTGTAATTGCTGTCTGGCTTCCATTGGCGTCTGCAGTGCTGGGAACTTTGCCGTAAACAGATGCACGATTGCAGGGTTTTAAAAAAAAATGGATTAAAAAGTTCACAGATTTTCATGTTAAAAGTTCTGGGAGAAGTTTAAACTGGGGAATTATTACACACTTGCAGGTAGCAATATGCTGATACTCAACAATTCAGTATATTGTGATGATAAACATGTACGATATTGATATCATGGGCGCTTCGAAATACAGTTAATAATTGTTTATTAAAACCTTCTGAGTGCGTGGTATAATATTAAAACATTCGGTACGACGACGAGGTTCAATCCGCATATAGATATTGCCGTTTTGCAGTTTTGCTTTCCTCCACTGCTTTAAAGTACAAATAAAATCACAGCTACCCATATTGATTTTGTTAGCTCACATTGGTACGCTGTTAGACTTTGCCGCAATTTTACAGTTATTTACTGCAAAAACACAGAGTAAGCTACAGTGTACTTTCTTTACAGTTCAGTACTGTAATATGCCTTGCAGTGTAGTCAATTTTAAAACTTTTACAGTAATTAAGAGAATATTAGGAATTTGCGGTATTCTACTGTAATGTAAGTTTTGCATTAAAATGTAAAAATTGTATTTTGCTTTCCCCCGTTCCTTTAAAGTACACATTAAAAATTACAACTACCCATAATAATTTTGTTAGCTCACATTGCTATGCTGTTAGACTTTGCCTCAATGTTACAGATATTTACAGCAAAAACACAGAGTAAACTACTGTGTACCTTCTTTACAGTTCACTACTGTAATATACATTGCAGTGTGGTCCATTTTGCAAATACTGCTGGTAAAATACAGCATACCTTCTTTACAGTTCACTACTGTAATATGCATATGCAGTGTGGTCAATGTTAAAACTTTTACAGTAACTTAAGAATATAAGGAATTTGCAGTATTATACTGTAATCTAAGTTTTAGCAAGTAAAAATTGTATTTTGCTTTCCCCCATTCCTTTAAAGTACTCATGAAATCACAACACACTATATTGATTTTGTTAGCTCAGATTGTTACACTTTTAGACCGTCACAATTTTACAGTTATTTATTGCAAATACTGCAGGTAAAATACAGCATACCTTCTTTACAGTTCACTACTGTAATATGCATATGCAGTGTGGTCAATGTTAAAACTTTTACAGTAACTTAAGAATATAAGGAATTTGTGGTATTATACTGTAATCTAAGTTTTGCATTAAAAAGTAAAAATTGTATTTTTCTGTCCCCCATTCAGTACACATGAAATCACAACTATCCATACTGATTTTGGTAGCTCACATTGCTACACTGTTAGACATTGCCGCAATTTTACAGTTATTTACAGCCAAAAACACCCAGTGAAATACCATATACATTTTTTTATAGTTCACTACTGTAGTAGTTACTGCATTTTGGGTCATTTTAACACTTTTACAATAAATTACTGCATATTAAGAATTTGTGGTATTATACTGTAATCAAAGTTTTGCATTTAAATGTAAAAATTGTATTTTGAATTTCCTCCTTCCTTTAAAGTACACATTTGATCAAAACTAACTATACTGATTTTACAGTTATTTACTGCAAAAACGTCCAGTAAAATACTGCATACATTCTCACTACTGTAATATGCACTGCAGTGTGGGTCATTTTAAAATGACTAGGAATATTAGGAATTTGCGGTATTCTGTAATCAAACTTATCAAGTACTCCTACTGTTTTTGAAGACAAATATGAGACACTTAATGAATGTGATCTTGTATCACAAAATGTATTTAAAATAGATTATTAAATTAAATTTACTTTTATGAACCATTTAAAAAATGGATGTAATAGCAATGAATAATACATATATTGTTTTACATGATCTTTAGTTTATTAAATTCAATAGTAAATACTTAAAGGTTTTGTACTGCTAGAGAGAAATGTAAATAAATTACAGCAAAATACTGTAAAATAGTCATACTGTAAAATTTAAATGTGGTAAAGGGCACTTTACAATAGAATGAAGTTGCGGTACAACTATTTCGGTCACACTTTACAATAAAGTTCATTAGTTAATGTTAAGTAATGCATTTACTAACATGAACAAACACTGAAACATACATTTACAACAGTATTTGTTCATGTTAGTTAACGTTAGTTAATGAAAATACAGTAGTTCATTGCGAGTTCATGTTAACTCATGGTGCATTAACTAATGTTAACAAGCATGGACTTGTATGTTAATAATGCATTAGTAAATGTTCAATTATGACTAATAAATGCTGTACAAGTGTTGTTCATGATTAGTTCATGTTAGTAAATGCATTAACTAATGAACCTTATTGTAAAGTGTTACCACTACTTCACTCTAAAATGGCAGGGCCCAGCTGCTGTAAAACACATTTACAGGTAAGTTACTGTAATGGGGCAGTTGCAGTAAATTGCTGGCAACAGTGCTGCCAGTAAGCTAGCACAAAAAGATGTTGGGGTAAGGCTATTTTACTGTTTGTTTGAAATACACCAAGTATATTTTTCATTATTATACCTGTTTAAGAACCCTTTTATATAGGCCCAGTTCACACAAAACAAAACTAAAATTCTGTCCTTTACTCACCCTTCACTTGTCACAAACCTGCTCGAGCTGTTGAACACAAAACATATTCTGAAGAAGGCAGAAAACTTTGAACCACTGACTTCCATAGAACTAGTTTTTCCTTATGTAAGCCTGGCGTTTCCTGAATATTTTCTTTTAGCATAAAAAAAAGAAACTCAATAAAGGCAAATTCTGAGGAAAGGGGATGAATTGCCTTTTTAAGATTTTGTACTGTTCTCTGGCCTCCGCTATTAAAACTATTTTAACATTAAAACATCAACACTTAGAAGTAATAATCCATTTTTGGTCCTGTTCAGTGGTGCTGTTTCTCTGAAGTAAACACCTACTTGAGTCATTGGCTAAAACATTTGTATTGTTGAAACTTTTTTTAAAAAATTGGAAGAGATAGCTGTACAATGAGGTCCGGATTAAGAATTCAATGAGCACATTGTCTTGTAGGCCCCCTACCTGGCCGTAGCCCTATAATTGAATTAAAAAATAATAATATAATAAAATTTGTATAAAATGAATCTATAATGTATTGCCCACATTTTTAAAATATATTATATATAATACATATCTACAAAGAATTAACTTATTTTTAAAGCATTTAAAGCACACTCTGAAAAAACAATATTAATAAAACTAGTCAAAATTAATGTTTTTTTTTTTCTTGTTCAAGATCACTGAAGCAGTACCAACAATATATATACATTTTAAAGGGTATTTCTGACATATAACTGCATATTATTGGCATGCGACACATAATGCCTCTCCGGACTCCTATCCAGTTTTATGAATCTGAGTCTTCTATTATACACACACTTGTTAATGTTTCCATACTGTCTCCCCTATTAAATATTTCCTTCCTATCAAAAATAAACGTGTTTCCAATCTGATATGCAATGGGGAGAAAAAAAGGTGTTCAGCAGACAGTGGATTCAAACAGGTTTGATGATCGTTGGCTAGGCAAGGGCAGGTATAAGATTCAGAAGGTATGATCACCTTGGATAAAAATATCACGGTATTGCGATTACAACTCTAAAATAAGTTCTTTTTAAATGGCTGGGTAAAAAAACCAATGTTCCCCCTTTGAACATATTTTATTTTGTCAAAGATTTGAAATATTTTAACACAGTAAACATGTCAGGCTAAATATTTTAAATGAATCGCTGACTTCTGCTGTTTTAATAGTTTCAAAAACACAGATTTCTTTACAATTTAAAATGGTCTCTTTGGAGAATTTTTCCTAAAAAAATAAAAAATAAATAAATAAATAAATAAATAAATAAATAAATGAATAAAATCTTTCACATACCTCAGGAACGGTATTTCAGAAAATTGACGGATTTAAAATCTTGACTTTTAAAACGGCTATCGTCCCATGCCTGTTGTTGGCGTCAAAATGTGTCGCTGTGCTACGACACTCAAGCTGCTATTAGTTGCACTCTTTAGTTATGTCAATCAAACATTGATGAGTAAAAAATGTCCAAATAGCTTATTCCAACGAGGTGCGTTATGTGCACTTTGCCTAAACAGACACTCTAAAATTGCCATTTTTCCCCCCTCGCAGTGTATACGGGGCCAAAATGCCTATTGGTCGTTTTCAATTATACATATTTGACAGCTTACAACTTTTATAGATGGTCGAATGCTTCTGCATTGACAATCACAATAAAAACAAGTGCAATTGATTAACAAAACAATGCTAAAATAACAATTGTGTAGTCAATAATTATCACAGACCTATTGACCTTATTCTGCAATCTGTTTAAGGACTTCCAACGTATTTTCTGGAGGTAAAATGACTAGGATTACTAAACAATCAAACTGTTCTACAAACAATTGTGCTCATGACAATACACAAAAATGATATAATAAGAAAATGCAATTTTGTGTTTTTATGGCTAAAAATCAATGGATCGGAAGTCTCAAGTCAATAAAAGTCCATTGGCAGTGCCCGCTCATATGTGAAAGGTTGAAATATTCACAAGAAAAATGTTTCTCGGGTCAGCCAGAAGCACAATGCCTACAGACATACAGGCACCATTGGCTTTTGGCTTCAATTCATAGCGCGCATGGAGAGCAAAGTTCACAAAGCTCTATAAAGCACGGCAGAAGATCCATGTAAAGGACTTTGGACATGCCGCGACAGGTTTGAGGTGTTCTGAAGGCAACCTCCTTCAAACGTGACTTGTTTTTTCTTGGGCAATTCTGTCAATCATAAAAGTGATGCACTGCATGCTGCTATGTTTGTTTGTTTGTTTGTGTTTAACACCATGCCAGCTTATGTATATTGCAATTTTCACGCTGGAAAATCTACTACTATGTGTGATGATTTTGGCTTTGAAATATAATTACTATTAATATTTGTTTGAGGGTAAATTTGATTATAATTGGTTTTTGTATATTTTGAAGTGATTTATTTGATTTATATCTTTATGGATAACAATTTTATATTTTATAATTTTGATTGTCTTGTAAAGGGTATTAATAGGTATTGTGTCTGGGCCTGGAAATTTAAGTTTGTTTGGTTTATGATGAGTTGAACTAAAATGTGTTGAAGTAAAAGCTTGTTTGCTTTTTTTTCTCCTTGGATAATATATTGATTTGTTTGACTGAACAATTGATTTTGGTTTATTTGATTAAATCATACATTTGTTAAAAACGTATTTTTTTTTTTATTTAATGGAATTATTTGGGTAACTGTAGTGGGGTTTCTACCCCTGGTGCCCAACCCATTATAATCCTGATTCTGCTGTTGTAACTGGTGTATTCGGAAAAATTTTCTTACCCCTTGGTTTCGAGTGTGGTCCTGAAACATCTTCATTTAAAGGGGTAGTTACCCCTTCCCCTCAGCCCTTAACCTTCAAGCGAAAGAGAATTGGGACACACCTACCCCTTCAAAGGGAACACGCAAAAAAAACGAGGGGAAGGGGTTAAGGGAAACGGCTAAGGGGTAAAATTGGAATTGGGTCTAAATCAATGATTTTGTTTTACAGTGATGGAAAAAAAAATTAAATGTAAAAATATTTGTGTCCAACTGCCATTAACACTTACCAGAAAAATATACATTTTTCTCTCATTTATTAGTTTTTCCATCCTAAAAATCTATTTTAAAGCTAATTTTATTAATTTATGCACATGCAATCCCCTATAAACCACCCCAAACATTCTGAAGTCAATTCTCCACAAAAAGAGTCGTTCAATCTATCTGGTGAAATATATTTTATATTGCAATGTCTAATCGTTGAAAAGCTAAATATTGCATTTTTTTCCCAATGTCATGCAGCCCTACACTGTAACGGATTTTATCGTAATAATCTAGGAAAAGTCTGTAAAATAACAGTGTTTTTCTGTAAACAGTTTTTTGAAAATATCTGAAGATTTATTATTTTTTGCACTTTATTTCAACAAAGAAATTTTACCATAATTTTCTGGGTTTTGTTTGGCAGCCGTAGCTGCCAGTCATTTGACCTTTTTTTATGATTTTTTTTTTTTTTAGAAAACACTGTGTAAATAATACGGCAATTTTATTGTCTAAAACAGACAAATTGCTGTAATTTGTCATTAATTATATAGCACATAAAATAACTGTTAATTTACTGATATTATTTGTAATTTTCACGAACTTTTGAATATAAAAATACTGTATAAATAATACTGTAATTTTCCTGTTTAAAAAACAAAAATGTCAGTAGTTTGTCTTTAATGATAAAGTATCTAAAATGAAAGTCAAACTGTTAATTTAGAGAGACTGTTTGTCATTTTACTATGTTTTGAATATAATTTGAAATGACAGAAAATTACTGTAAAAAACTTTGAGATATTTTCTGTAAAATTAGTTTTTGTACAGTGTAGCATACGATCATCAATTATTATTTCAACATTTCCCGAGCTATATCACGATTGTATAACCAAATTGAAAATATTATTAATGTAAATATATACTATTAATGTATGAACACATTTCTAAACTGAATAGTTTTAATAACTAATTTCTATGAACTGATTTCTTTTATCTTTGTAATGATGAACACAATATTTGACTAGATATTTTTCAAGATAGTATTCAGCTTAAAGTGACATTTAAAGGCTTAACTAGGTTAATTGGGCAAGTTAGTGTAATTAGGCAAGTCATTGTGTAACAATGGTTTGTTCTGTAGACAATCAGAAAAAATATTGCTTATAATACTGACCTTATATTATTTCAAAAACAACTTTTATTCTAGCCGAAATAAAACAAATAAGGCTTTCTCCACAAGAAAAAATAGTATAGGAAACACTGTGAAAAAATCCTTGCTCTGTTAAACATCATTTGGGAAATATCTTAAAAAGAAATCAAAAAATTCACAAGAGGGCAAATCATTTTGACTTCAACTGTACATGTCAAGCCCTCAGGTTAAGCGGCTCCTCCCTATGCAAACCCAACTGCATGTAGGAGATTCTCATCCGCCTTAAAACAGGGATAAACCTGGCTCCACACTTGGGAGAGGCACAAGCAGGGACGACCTGTTGGCTCGCCCCCGTGAAAAGGATTGGCGATTTGGGGGATTTATATTTCTGTGCTTCCTTATCCTCAAGTCTTATGTCATTCCGCGAAGTGCCGTTGCT